>NW_008350329.1:1236518-1250055 GCF_000622305.1 Nannospalax galili
GAAGCTGAAAACCTAAAAAAATGCACAGGTATCTAAATGCACGCGAACCACCAAAACCAAACCAAGAAGAGATCAACAGCTTAAACAGACCCATAACATATAAGGAAATTGAAACAGTAATACAAAAATCTCCCGACTAAAAAAAGCCCAGGACCAGATGGATTTCCGCAGAATTCTACAAGACATTTAAAGATCTACATCCAATACTGCTTAATTTATTCAAAAAGATAGACATGGAGGGAGAACTTTCAAATTCGTTCTATGCAGCCAGCATCACTCTAATACCAAAGCCAGGTAAAGATACAACCAAAAAAGAAAACTATAGACCCATATCCTTAATGAACATAGATGCAAAAATTCTCAACAAAATACTTGCAAACCACGTACAAACACACCTCAAAAGGTCATCCACCATGATCAAGTCGGCTTTATTCCAGAGACGCAGGGATGGTTCAATATATGTAAGTCAATAAATGTCATCAGTCATATAAAGACTCAAAGAAAAGAACCACATGGTCATCTCAATAGATGCACAGAAGGCCTTTGACAAAATTCAACATGGATTTATGATCAAAGTCCCAGAGGGAATTGAACTGGAGGGAACACACAACATAAAGCCATATACAACAAAGCCACAGCCAACATCATTGTAAATGGAGAATAACTGGAAGCATTCCCATTAAAATCAGGAAACAGGCAAGACTGTCCACTATCTCCACTCCTTTTTAACATGGTGCTTGAAACTCTTGCAAGAGCAATAAGACAAGAGAAGTAAATTAAAGGAGTAATAATCAGAAAAAAAAAGAGATCAAATTATCTCTTTTTGCAGATGATATGATATTGTACCTAATGGACACCAAAAATTCCACCAGAACACTCGTAGAAACTATTAACATGTTCAGTAAAGTGGCAGGTTACAAAATTAATCTACAAAAGTCTATAACCTTTCTATATACCAGTAACAAGCAATCAGAGATCAGGATAAACCTGATCAAAGACATTAAAGGCCTCTACAATGAAATTTTTAAATCTTTAAAGAAAGAGGTTGAGGAAGACATCAGAAGATGGAAGGACCTCCCATGCTCATGGATTGGAAGAATTAATATTGTGAAAATGACCATCCTACCAAAAGCCATTTATATATTCAATGCAATGCCAATCAAAATCCCCATGACATTCTTCACAGAGTTGGAATAAGATTCATATAGAAGCACAAAAGACCTCGGATAGCCAAAGCAACCATGAGCACGAAGAGCAATGTTGGGGGGATTACTATACCATAATTTAAACTATATTACAGAGCCATAGTCATAAAAAAGACATGGTACTGGCAAAAAAATAGACCTATAGAGCAATGGAACAAAATTGAAGATCCAAATATTAGTACATGCAATTTCAGCCATTTCATATTTAACAAAGGGGCCAAGAACATTCCCTGGAGGAAAGACAGCATGTTGAGCAAATGGTGCTGCCAAAACTGGATCTCCACTTGTAGAAGAATGAAACTAAACCCCTATCTTTCACCTTGCACGAAAGTCAACTCTAAATGGATAAAAGACCTCAATGTGAAGTGTGAAACTCTAAAACTGTTAGAAGAAAACAGTGGGAAAAACCTACAAGAATATAGGTGTAGAAAAGGATCTTCTAAACCGGACATCAATTACTCAGGAAACAAGGTCAAGATTCAACAGATGAGAGAGACCTCATTAAACTAAAAAGCTTCTGTACATCAAAAGAAGCAAACAAGGAAATGAAGAGAAAAGGCACAGAATGGGAGAAAATCTTCACCAGTGACACATCTGTATTAGTCACTTTCCTGTTGCTGTGATAGAAACACTGACAGAAGCAATTTATAGAAGGAAGAATTTATTTGAGCTTACAGATCTAGGGGAATTACACTCTGTCATGGCAGGGAGGCATGGTTGCTGGAGGAGGTTGGAGCAGGAGCAGCAGTTCTCACATCATCAAGCTGGCACAGGAAGCAAGAGAGCAACTGGAGATCCAGCAAGGTTTAAGAACTTGCTAAGCCCACCCACAGTGACGTGCTTCCTCCAGGATAGCCACATCTTCTAAAACCTCCCAAAACAGTGCCACCATCTGAGGACAAAATGTCCAAATACTTAGAGTCTATGGGGGACATTTTCATTCAAACCACCACATTCCACCCCCTGGCCCTCATAAGTTCATTACCATATAAAATGCAAAATGCATTTAGTCCAACTTAAAAATCTCCATAGTCATTATCAGTCTCAATACTATTCAAAAGTCCACAGTCCAAAGTCTCTTCTGAGACTCAGGTAAATATCTCAATTGTAAGCCTCTATAAAATCAAAAGACAAATTACATACTCCCAACATACCGTAGAACCAAATACACATTACCATTCCAAAAGGGAGGAATGGAGGCATAGTAAGGAAATACCAGACAAAACAAGACCAAAAACAAGCAGGGCAAACATCAAATCCAGTAGCTCCACATCCAACTTCTGGGACTTTACTTCCAAAGGGCTTAGATGGCTCAGCCTCTCTAGCTTTGCTGCATGCCACACACATCTCTCGTGCTGGTACCACTCCCTGTATGCAGGTCTTCTTGGCAGATGCCTCACAGGCCTGGCATCACGGACATCTTCTTGGGGTCTCCATTGCCAACCAGGCTTCACTTTCACAGCTTCATGCAATTGCCTATCAGGGCCTTCTCTATGCAGGAGTACCCCTGTTGAATACTGTCTGGCCTCCAAGGCTCTCTGAAACCCTGGAGGAAGAATTGATGGCCCCTTCACTCTTGCATCTTTCATGCCTCCAAAGCCAGCACCAGGTGAATGACACTGCCAAATTTCACTGCAAGTTTGGGATGTACTCCAGCCTGTTTTATCCATTTTAGAAGCTTTTCTCTTCAGTGGCCCCTGCAGTATTTTCCTTTCATGAGTTGGGGGCTTAACTGGGTGTGGTCTTGCCCTGGAGTCACTCTCTCCACTGTCTGAATCTCTAGGCCCCTCCTTAATCACTTTAATCTCCTTATCAAAGGGCTTCTCTCCAGCCATGGTTCCAACATTTATCTTCCTAGTGCTCTTTTTCAATACAAACGATATTTCTTTCTGCCCTATTTGCTCTTTTTCACTGTAGATCTGCATAATAGTCACCATTAATATCCATGCCACCATTTCTACATTAGGCTGTCTTGAAATTTCTTCTGCCAGAGAAATTAGTCCATTGTTTTTCAACTTAGCCTCAGGCAAGCTTTTAGGTTGAGGGTAGACACCAGCCTGACTCTTTGCCAAAATATCCCAAGCACTGTTTAAGTCCTTATTTCCCTCTGGAACTACATTGTTCTCAGCACTACTTTCTTCTAGGCATTTACTAAAATGGCCTGTTAAGCTCCCCTTGCAGCAATCAACTGCTTTTTTAGCCCAAACTTCTAAAGTCTTCCACATTTCTTCAAAACTCCACATGGTCAGGTTCTTCACAGCTAACAGCCCACTCTTGGTACCAATTACTGTATTAGTCACTTTTCTGTTGCTCCGATAGAAACACTGACCGAAGCAATTATAGAAGGAAGTATTTATTTGAGCTTAGGGTTCCAGGGGAATTAAGGTCCATCTTTGTGGGGAGACATGGTGGCAGAGGTGGCTGGAGAGGAGGAGCAGAAGCTAAGCTCTACATCTTCAAGTGGGCACAGGAACCAAGAGAGCAACTGGAGATCCAGCAAGGCTTAATTAAGAACTCTCTAAGCCCATCCCCAGTGACATGCTTCCTCCATAGCCACACCTTTGAAAACCTCCCTGTCCTGGTTTGTTTCTTCACTGCTGTGACAAAACACTCTGACCACTACCAACTTGGGGAGGAAAGGGTTTATTCAGCTTACAACTCCCAGGTTGCAGTTCATCAGGGAGACCAAGGTAGGAACTCAGGGCAGGAACCTGGAGGCAGGAGCTGGGGCACAGGCCATGAAGGAATGCTGCTTACTGGCTTGCTCTTCTGGCCCCTGCTCTGCCTGCTTTCTTATGCAACATAGGCCTATCTGCCCAGGGGTGGCACCACCCACAGTGGGCTGGGCCCTCCCACATCACTCATCAAGAAGATGCCCCTCAGACATGGCCACAGGCCAGTCCAATAGAGGCAATTCCCCCAAATGAGGCTCCCTCAACCCAGATATGTCAAGTTGACACTAAAGCTATCCAAGACACTCCCCAAACAGCACCATCATCCGGGGACAAAATGTCCAAACACTTGGAGCCTATGGGTGACATTTTCATTTAAACCACCACAACATCTGACAGAGGTTTAACATCCAGAATATATAACAAACTCAAAAAACAAAGACTCAAGAGAGGAAGTAACCCAATTAAAAGATGGGCTAAGGAGCTGAACAGAGAGTTCTCAAAAGGAGAAATAAAGATGGTTAAGAAGCATCTTAAAAGGTATTCAGCATCATTAGTAATTAGGGAAATGCAAATTAAAACCACTTTAAGATTTCATCTTACCCCAGTCAGACTGGCTAAGATCAAGAGAACAAACGATACCAAATGTTGGAGAGGATGTGGGGAAAGGGGAATGCTTATTCACAGCTGGTGGGATTACAAAGTTATTCAACCCCTATGGAAAGCAGTGTGTAGACCTCTTAAAAAACTACAAATGAACCTACCATTTGGCCCAGTTATACCACTCCTTGGCATATACCCAAAGAACTCATTCTATTGCAGAGACACTTGTATTTCCATGTTCATTGCTGCTCTTTTCACAATAGCTAAGAGATGGAAGCAACCTAAGTGTCTTTCAACTGATGAGTGGATAATGAAAATGTGGTTCATTTATACTATGGAGTTTTACTCAGCAGAAAAGAAAGATGAAAACGTGAAATTTGCAGGTAAATGGATGGAACTAGAAACTGTTATACTAAGTGAAGTAACACAAATTCAGAAAAACAAACAACTTATGTTCTCCCTCATATGTGGATCCTAGCACCAAATACTTATATGTATGTATCCAGATGTAACTGCAGGAACCACAATAATGAAAAGGAACCAGGGAGGTAAAGGGAAAGAAAGACCCTGAGAGAGAAGAATAGGAGGCACGTGTTGCTAAGGAAGAAATGGATAAAAGTGGGGGTATTTAAATGGAAGGGGGAGGGAAGATTATACAAGGAACCTTGGGGATAAAGGGAAAGGAGCTCAAGAGAGGTGGGTCCATAGGAGACGGCTATTATCAAGGAAGAAATGGGAAAAATGGGAATACTTTAAATGGGGAAGCCATAGTGGAAGAGAGAGAGAGAGAGAGAGAGAGAGAGAGAGAGAGAGAGATAATGCCTTGCTAGTTTTAAAAAACCAGAGGGAATCATATTAATCCAATAACCTAATGACAAATTATACATACAGTATCTCTAGATGATTCCATGTGTATAGCTAAAGGCTATATAACAAGAAACAGTGCCCCAGACAGGAGAAACCTTCCTTTGAGTTGTTGGCCAGGGTGGTCCAAGAGACTCCCAAAATTACACAGGCTATTTCCACAGCCCTTGATTGCCTCCCAGAACTTGAATGCAAGACTACCAAAGACAGAACATACTTTAGACAAAGAATTTGGAGCAATGGAGCTGGAACTGACTTGGAAGCCACTTCCCTGAAGGCTAGCTCTCATATCTTTGGAGAGAACTATAAAGATGCTAAGGGAAAATATCAATCGAGGGTCAACACCAGCTTCAAGACCTAAATAATCATATCAGTGACTGGCACAGCATAGGACATTGGTGCAGCAGTGCCACTTTTATCTTGGGAGTGATCAACAGCTACCTAATTGGACTAAAAGCCCACTCAATGGAAGGAAACTCAAGTGTGGTAGTATAAACATAACTAAATATACATGGCTGGAGAGGTCATAGATTTTAGAGAAAACCCCAAGGCTGTCACATGCTTAGACTAATGTAATTCCTCACTATGTGCAAAATATGTATCCTTATAGTTACATATAAATATCCCAGTCACCACTCATCAAAGAAGCTTCTTTTGCACAAGACAGAGACAGAGACTACTACCAAGTACCACCCAAGTACCAAAATTGGTCACACACAGACATTGTCTATGAATTTCCCAGGCCTAAGTGACACATCCACAGTGCAACCTCTACATCCAAGTCTCACAGAACCTAGAATTGGGTTAAAGAGGACACCAAGGTATTTTTTAATGGCAATTGTGAGTGGGATAATTTTCATGATTTCTCCCTTAGTATATTTGTTATCAGTAAATGGGAAGGCCACTGATTTTTGCATTGATTTTGTATCCTAACACTGCTGAAGTATTTATCAGCTCTAGAAGTTTTCTGTGGAATCTTTAGGGTCTCTTTTTATAAAAATATGTATTTTTTTATTTTATGTGTATGTGTGTATTGCTTGCATGTAGGTAAGTGCCCACAGAGGACAGAAGAGGCTGTTGGATCCCCTGGAACTAGAGTTATGGACAGTTGTTAGCTGACATATGGGTGCTGTGATTCAAACCCGGGTCTTCTGCAAGAACAGTGTTCCTAACCGCTGACCCATCTCTCCAGCCCCTAAGGTCTCTTATATATTTCCATGATCCATTCTATTTCTGAGACTTTCTAATATATCCCTTTTATTTTCTTCTCTTGTCTTACTGTTTTGTCTAAGAGTTCTAGTACTATATTGAATAAGAGTGGAGAAAGTGGACACCCTTGTCTTATTCCTGATTTTATTGGTTTGATTCTTCCTATTTAGTAGAGTGTTGGCCAGGAATTTGTCATATAGGACCTTTATTATGTTGAATATGTACATTAGTGAAGCTTTCTCATGCAACAGTGGGTGATGAACACAAAGAGCCACAACTAGCCAAAGTGTAGAGAATAAGAGGCTGCAGAGTGTGGGTCACGGGATAGGATTCCAATATTAAACTTCACCCATCCAGGACTCAGGTACAATTGAGGAAGAGGAGGCAGAAAGACTGTAAGAGCCAGGGTTAATGCATGAACATAAGTTTTTTTAATTTTTTTTTTTATTTTATGTGTATTAGTGTATTGCCTACATGTGTGTAAGTGCACCAGTGTTGTGCAATGTCCACAGATGTCAGAAAAAGGGGTCAGATTCCCTGGAACTGGAGTTATGGACAATTGTTAGCCACCATCTGGGTGCTGGGAATCAAACCCAGGTCCTCTTCAAGAGTAGTTGGTGCACGTAACTGCTGAGCCATTGCTCCATCCCTGAAAACAGGGTCTTATGGGCTCCTGGGACCTTGTTCATATGAACTTACAACAATGGGGACAACATGCACAAGACCCATGCAAACTCAATCAGACAAAAACCAGCATAGAACTTGGGAAATGGGCAGGAGGCCACAATGATGTTGAGGAACTACTGACAATTGATCACTGCTGGGTTGAGGGAGAGTTGATCTTCTTTGAGGGAGTGATCCTAGATAGGCAAAAAGGCTCCAGTGGATGCATTCACACCAAGGGACATCTGAGTGCACAGGCTTGAGTCAACAGGCCTTGACATGTATGACAAAATGCATGAAGTCCTGTAGAAAGGCTATAGGGGATGCAGAGAAGGGGGCACTAAATATGATTAAGATGTACAAAATCCACAAAAAAATGAATAAAAAAATTTTTTTAAACTTTTATTTATTATTTTTATTTTATATGTACGAGTGTGTTGCCTACATGTATGTGAGTGCACCCATGTTGTGCAATGCTGCAGAGGCCAAAAGAGGGCTTTGGATTCCCCTGGAACTGGAGTTAAGGACAGTTCATAGCCACCATGTGGGTGCTGGGAATCGAACCCAGGTCCTCTGCAAGAGCAGTCAGTGCTCTTAACAGCTGAGCCATCTCTATTTTTTAAAAAAGAATCTTAACAGAAAAATTTCCTAAGAATAGAGATGCCAATTCAGATACAGGAGGCACATGGAACACCAAATAGATAAGAATAGAACCTCCCCTTGTTATTTTACAATTAAAACACTAAATATACAGAACAAAATATGTGCTTGAAAGCACCAAGAGAGAAACACCAAGGCACATAAAAAGGTGGGACCATCAGAATAACATCAACTTACTCAACTGAAACTTTAAAAGCCATAAGGACCTGGACAGATATATTCTAAAGAGTGAATGACAACAACTCAACCCAGACTATTATACCCAGAAAAGCTATTTGCCATAATTGAAGGAAAAAAATTAAAACTATCATGATAAAAATAGGCTAAAGGAATTTATGACAACCAAGCCAGCTCTACAGAAAATACTTGAAGGAATTCTTAGGATTGAAGAGAAAAGCAAATCCATCCATGAGGCCAAAGGAAAGAATAAACAGTATGAGAATAATAGGTAAGAAAAACCCAAACACTATAAAAATCAACAAAATGACAGGAATCAATATACAACTTTTAATAGTAGCTCTAAATATGAATGGCTTCAATTCCCCCCAAAAAAGGCACAGACTAGAAGATTGAATTACAAAGCAAGAAACATAGGTCACATCTGTTTCCTGTGTCTGCTTGAAGATATGAGTGCTTGGCTTTCTGCTTCGGCCACCCCTTGCCTCTCCATCATGATAGACTCCAATCCCTCTGGAATCATAAGCTCAAACAAACCCTTATATAAGTTCAAAAAGAACATAGGTCACCACAAAAAAACTGACATTGTCTGAATGTAATAGGATAGAAAAGGGTGTTCTAAGGAAATGGACCTAGGAAACAAGCAGGTGCTAGTGTTCTAATATCTGACAAAACAGACTTCAAATAAAAATCATTGAGCAAAGAAAAATGGTCACTTCACACTGATTAAGAACACAATCCATCATGAGCATATTATGATTCTCAACATACATGCCCTGAATACAGGTGCTCCTAATTTCATAAAACAAATACTATTAGGTGTGAGGTGACAGATTAATCCTAGCACAACCTTAGTGGGTGATGACAATACCCCACTCTTACTAACAAAAAGTATACAGAGAAATATGCAAATTAAATGCCATCATGGATCAAATGGGTGTAAAAGACATCTACAGTACACTCCATCCAATGAATACAGAATACATATTCTTTTCAGTGGTCTGTAGAACGTTCTCTAAAATATATCATGTATTAGGACACAAAGCAAGCTTCAAAAAATAAAAGAAAATGTAAATAATTCATTGTATCCTATCTGATTACAATGGAATAAAACTACAAATCAACAGCAAGAGAAACCCTAGAAGATATACAAACTCATGGACATTAAAAAACATACCATTGGCTGCATGCCTCCAATCCCAGCACTCAGTAGGCAGAGGCAGGCAGATTTCTTTGAGATCAAGATCAGCTTGGTCTATGTAGCAAGTTCCAGGCCAGCTGGGACTACAGGGAGACTCTGTCTCAACAAACAAACAAACAAACAAACACACCCATACTACTGAATGATGTATGGGTTCCTGATAAAGAAGGAAACAAACAAACAAAAAAACTCCTAGAATCAAATGAAAATAAAACATACCAAAACCTATGGAATACAATAAAGGCAGTCCTAAGAGCAAATTTATAGCTCTAAGTGACTACATTTAAAAAAATCAGAGAGATCCTAAGTAAATAACATAACACACCTTAGGGCCCTGAAAAAGAACAAGCCAGACCCTAAACCAGCAGAAAACTGTTAAGTTTAGGGTGGTAGAGCAGGGCATGGTGGCACATCCCTTTAATCCTAGCACTCAGGAGGCAGAGGCAGGCAGATCTCTGTGAGATCAAGGCCAGCCTGGTCTAAATATTGAGATCCAGGCCAGGTGGGGCTACAATAAGATTGATTTTAGAAAAAATTAAGGCAGGAACTAATGAAATGAACACAAACAAAAAATACAATGAACCAATAAAACTAAGAGCTGGTTCTTAGAAAAATAGGATTGACAACCCTTAGCCAAACCAACAGAAATTGGGGGGGGGGGACCCAAATTAGTAAAATTAGAAATAAAAAGGAAACCACTAAAATAGATACCAATGAAATTCAGAAAATTATCAGGTCTTACCTTAGAAGCATATGCTCCATTAAACTGGAATATGTAAAAGAAGTGGATAAATTTCAAGACATGAATAACCTACCATAATTAAACCAATATGAGAAATAATTTAAACAGATTTATAACAAGCAGGGAGATTGAAGCAGCACATAATTTCTGAACAATTACATATGTGAAGATATCTTTCCTGTCTCTGCCTCCTTTACCCCTCCACTTCCACCTCCACCAGTGCTGGGGTTACAGACACATGCTGCTGCATTGGGTTTTATGTGAGTGCTAAGAATCCAAACTCAAATCCTTATAATTGCACAGCAGGCACTGTTTCTACTGAGCCCTCTCCCCAGCCTCATGTACTATTCAGCTTTATTTTTAAGTATTGCGACCCCAGGGCATCAGTAGAGTCTCTGCATACTGCCTGGCATCCAGGCAGTCAGTTAAGAGAGTTCAAATGTATATGTACACCCTTGTGCTCTCAGGGGGTGGGAGAAGTAGAGCTCAGAAGTAGAGTACTTGCCTAGGACCACAACCAAAAAAGCAAGTAAGTAAAAAGAAAAGAAAAAGGGCCAGGTGTGGTGGTGCACACCTTCAATCCCAGTACTGACCCTGTCCAAAAAAAAAAAAAGTTCTCCACACTGTTTTCCATAGAGGTCGCACGAGTTTGTAATCCCGAGCAGTGAATGAGCGTTCCCCTTTCTCCACATCCTCACTAGCATTTGGTATCATTTGTTCTCTTGATCCTAGCCAGTCTGATTGGAGTAAGATGATACCTTAGGGTGGTTTTAATTTGCATTTCCCCAATTAGTAACGATGTTGAACACTGATTTAGAAAATCCTTTCCTACACCTATATCTTGTAAGTTACTACATGAAATAACTACCATCATCACGACTTCAGCTGAGCCTGATCGCTAAACATAGGGCTAAAAATTGGGCTTGACGATTGTGCTAATTCATTAAAGAAGAGCCAAGCAGGGTCACCGGACCCTCACTGGAGTGTCCAGCCACTCTTCCCAAGCCAACTGTATGTAATTTGACCCTAATAACACATAGCCTCCTGGATTTGGGGAGGGCTAAAGTACACAATCTGCGGAAAGCTAGGAAGAGAAGGCATGACCCATGCTGGGTAAAGGTTACCTCAGCAACCCCTCAGTTATCTCGGTAAGTAAGCTCAATAAATTCATTGGTTCCCCAGTAAAACTTTAATGAAACATTGGCTTAACACTAGAACCTTAAAAGGGGATAGCATTGCTTAGCAACCCCTGGAAAAGAAGTTTCACAACCAATGGAAAATTTATTTGTTAATGCTATTATGTCTCATAATTATTTTTAAAAAAGAAAAGAAAATGAGAATGTAAAAGATGTTAAAAGGATATGGGAATGGAGATATTTTCCAAAATAGATGGAAAAAATGAGAAAGCCTAAGCCAATGATGGTCTGTTTAGGTTTGTTATATATAAAGGATGAGATAAAAATAATATACACATAGTCTTAAAATTTCTAAGGCCATAATTTAGTCAACTACTTTAAGGAACAAAATATATATATCTAGTCAATGTTTATCTGAGAATATTTGGTTTTTTACCCAAGCCTTATCTACATAGCACATAATAATTTAAAGTACCAGACTGTGGAACTAACCTTATTAGATATTTAACAGCCATCCTTTGAGGCCTATACTAATGTGGTCAGAGGGAATTAAAGGACAGTTTTTGCCACTTGCCCTCTGTCCTAGTTAGTTTCTCCATTGCTGTGATAAAACACTCTGACCACTACCAACATGGGGAAGAAAGGCTTTATTCAGCTTACATCTCTCAGGTCACAGTTCATTAGGGAGCCTAAGGCAGGAAGTCGGGGCACCGACATGGAAGCAGGAGCTGGAACACAGGCCATGGAGGATCACTGCTTACTGACTTGCTTTCCTGACCCCTACTCGGCCTGCTTTCTTATGCAACATAGACCCACCTGCCCAGAGGTGGGACCACCCACAGTGGGCTGGGCCTTCCCACTCAACAATCAAGAAGGTGCCCCATGGACATGGCCACAGGCCAGTCCAATGAAGGCAATTCCCCAGTTGAGGCTCCCTCAACCCAGGTGTGTCAAGTTGACACTAAAGCTGTCCAGCACAATTGACCCCTTGTCAACTTGACACACAAACACATCACTATTAAACCATAACCTTTCCAATTCTTGTCCCCAAGATATGTTAATATCACAACATAAGACAGCATAACCTTAAGAACCCCACAGTCCTTACAAAATCCAAACACTTAAAAGTCCATAGTCTTTTTTAATAGTCTCTTAACTGTGTGTGGGCTTCTGTAAAATCCAAAACAAATACTGTCTTATTTCAAAGGGAAGAATTGGGCACACCTAAGCAAAACCAAAGTCCAGCAAAGTAGCTCGAGGCTGGACATCTGGGATTCACTCACGATCTTCTGGACTCCAAAGGCAGCTCCACTTCTCCGACTCTGCAGTCCACAGCACACACAACTTGTCTCGCAGACCCAGGCCAGCTCCATTCCAAACCTACTGCTGTCCTGGTGGTCGTCCCGTGGTCCCAGCATCTCCAAAAAGCTGTGTCTCAACTGAAACTGAGGCTACACCTTCACCAATGGCCTCTTCTTGCCTCTTGGGGTGCAAAGCCTCAGATTCTCTCTATGACCCCTTCAATCCTGGGGTCTTCACTGCAACTGAAGCTGCACTTTCACCTATGGCCTTTCCTGGCCTCTCAGAGTGCCAAGCCTCAGCTGCTCTCTGTGACCCCTTGATGTTTTCAACACCAGAACCATGCAGGAGACTCTTACACATTACCAAGTCCTGCTTCTAGCTTGAGATAGAGGCTCAGGTCCCCTCTGTGTGCTGACCCTGAGGAAATACCTCCCAGAAGATTTCACCTCAATGATGCTGGTCTCTTGTTACTTACAGCTGATTTTTCAGTCCCAGCCAACCAGCATTAATTGTCCTGGGAAAGCAACGGTTTTGCTTCAGGTTCTGGTCTCTTCTTTTTTGTAAATTTTTTAATGTAATAACCACATGATTAGAAGAAGCATTTCATTACAGCTTTAACATATTCAGTAACAATTTCCAGAGCAAGCATACATCGCTTTCAAAAGTGGATGTAAAATTTTAGGTTCACAGTTGAATTAATACAGGTATACAATATTGAACTCAGTATAAACCCTGTAAGACATAATATTGAATGAAGAGCTCCATTTCATTTTAAAATATGCTGTTTCCTGCACTTTTTTGATATTTCTGTTTTTTTTGACATTTTAAAAAACTATTTAATAACCACATAATTAGAAGCATTTCATTACAACAGCATTGGCATATTCAATAACAATTTCCAGAGCTAAGATGCATCTCTTTCAAAACTGGCTGTAAATCTTTAGGTAAATCCCCTAGGTTCCTTGTATACCCTTCCCACCCTCCTCCTTTAAACTAGCCCACTTTTTATCCATATCTCCCTTATTAAAGGCCTGTTTCCTACTGTTCTTCTCTTTCAGGTTATTTCTTTTCCTTTACCTCCCTGTTTCCTTTCCATTATCCTG
>NW_008350329.1:1250329-1254278 GCF_000622305.1 Nannospalax galili
TACATCTCTTTCAAAAGTGGCTATAAATTTTTAGCTTCACAGTCAGTTTAATACAGTTATACAATATTGACCTCAGTATAAACCCTGTAAGATATAAAATTGAATGAGTTTTTACTCTTTAAATAAGATCTCCATTTCATTTCAAAATATGCTGTTTCCTACATTTTTTAATTTAATTTTTTTATTTTTTAGAAGCATATCATTACAGCTTTAATAGGCTCAATAACAGTTTCCAGAGCAAAGATACAGCTCTTTCAAAGTAGCTATATTAAACTGATAAGAACAGATACTACACTTGATCCCTGGTCTACATAGTAAGTTCGAGGACAGCTGGTGCCACAAGGAGGCCCTGCTTCAAAAACAAAAAAACAAAAAACAAAAGTAGCTATAAAATTTTTAGGTTCGCTGTTGAATTAATACAGTTATACAATACTGAACTCAGTATAAGCCCTGTAAGACATAAAATTGAATGAGTTTTTAAACTTTAAAAAGATCTACATTTTATTTTGGACTATATTGTTCCTTGCAGAAAGACTCATTGTTTTTGCTACTAACACTGAGATGTTGGCGCATGCATCTCTAATCAGTATGTATCTATTACTAGTCATAATTGGTTTCACTTGGATCCTTGGTGCCTGTGTATGTCTATAAAGTCATCAGGTAGATTTCAATGGTAATGTTTATCACCTGTACTAATTAACATGATGTAAATTTCCAAGCTTCCTCCTCAAACATATTTTTTAATTGGTTGATTTTTTGTGTGTGTATGTGCGTGTGTGTGTGCGTGTGTGTGTGTGTGTGTGTGTGTGTCTGCAGCAAAATGTAGTCATGGGGATCAAATCCTATACAAATGTATTTGATCACTGATAATTCATATTTTATTGTATTAGGAAGGTCAGCTGTTCCTCATCTAGCAACAATCAGTGTCAATCTTCCTTTAGACAAGATTGGGGTCTGCTGTTCATGTTCCCAGTTCTATGCTGGGTTACTATCTGGGAGTCCCTTGGGCCACCCTGGTCAACAACTCAAAAGAAGGTATTGCCTATCTGGCATTGCTGTTTGTGACATAGCCTTTAGCTATGCATATGGCCTCTTAAAAATTATGTTGGCCCCTTTAATCTTTGGTTATACTTTCCTTTTGGGTGTTTAAGGCCATACAGTTGGCCCAGATAAAGCAATTTATTTTTACACATAAGGTCATTTGAGGATCTGTTCCTCAGGGATCACAAAGGCTTAGGAGGAGCCCCTGGCTCCTTTCTTTTACCGCCTATGTGAAGATAGGTCAAAAGTCCTGCTCAACCATGGTTGGCTTCACATGGAAGCATGGAGGAAATGATTCCTCTGTGTTGACCCTCCACTTTGTAGATTGGACATTGGTTCAAGTCCTCAGTCTCCATGATCAAGAGGACAGGTGACCCACCACAATTACAGGACATTTTGAGAGATGCTCATAGTCTCCTGGAACTAGTCGATGTAGGAGGACAAGGAGCAAAAACTGTCCTTTATGCCCCTCTGACCAAATTATTATAGGCCACAAAGTATGTCTGTTAAACATCCAAAAAGATTAGTTCCACTAGTCTAGTACTTTTAATTACTGTTTGTCATGTAGATAAATCTTGGGTACAGATCAATTGTTCACACATAAACCTTACCTGGTCATATATTTCTTGATCTGCTATGTATACTTTGTCAGTAGGCTGTTGGAGTAATAAGGATCCCTCTTGTTGTTAAAACTAGCTGGGCATTATCTCTCGCATTGTCTCACCCCTCCATCATGGTTTTCCCACTTAAGGCGCACCATTTCCCCCCTTTCTCCCTTAATAATACCCTTCTCCGATGGTCCTACCTCTCTTGAGCTCCTTCTTTCCCTATATCCCCTAGGTTCCTTGTATACCCTTCCCTCTCCCCTCCCTTAAACTAACCCATTTTTTATCCATATTTCCCTTATTAAGGCCTGTTTCCTACTGTTCTTCTCTTTCAGGTTCTTTCTTTTCCTTTACCTGGTTCCTATCAATTATCCTGGTTCCTGTAGTTATGTCAGGATACATACTCACTTATCAGAGTTTGGTTCTAGGATCCACGTATAAGAGAGAACATGTCGATTTTTTTTCTGAGTCTGTGTTACTTCACTTAGTATAACAGTTTCTAGTTCCATCCATTTACCTGCAAATTTCATGATTTCATCTTTCTTTACTGTTGAGTAAAACTCCATTGTATAAATGAATCACATTTTCATTATCTACTCATGAACTGAGGGACACTTAGGTTGCTTCTATCTCTTAGGTATTATGAAAAGAGCAGGAACAAACATGGAGGTACAAGTGTCTCTGCAATAGGATGAGTTCTTTGGGTATATGCCAAGGAGTGGTATAACTGGGCCAAATGGTAGGCTCTTTTGTACTTCTTTAAGAGTTCTCCACAATTTCCATAGGGGTTGAAAAGTTTGCAGCCCCACCAGTAGTGGATGAGTGTTCATTTGCAGCCCACCAGCAGAGGATGAGTGTTCCCCTTTCCCCACATCCTCTCCAACATTTGTTATCATTTGTTCTCTTGATCTTAGCCAGTTGACTGGGGTAAGATGAAGTGGTTTTAATTTGCATTTCCCTATTAGTGATGTTGGACATCCTTTAAGATGCTTCATAGCCATCTTTACTTCTTCTTTTGAGAATTCTCTGTTCAGCTCCTTAGCCCGTCTTTTAATTAGGTTACTTCTTGTCTCGATTCTCTGTTTTCTGAGTTCGTTATATATTCTGGATATTAAACCTGTCAGATGTGTCGCTGGTGAAGATTTTCTCCCATTCTGTGAGTTTTCTGTTCACTTCCCTGGTTGCCTCCTTTGATGTACAGAAGCTTTTTAGTTTAATGAGGTCCCATTTGTTAATTCTTGCCCTTGTTTCATGAGCAATTGATGTCTGGTTTAGAAAATACTTTCCTACATCTATATCTTGTAGGTTTGTCCCAATGTTTTCTTCTAATGCTTTCAGAGTTTCAGGCTTTACATCGAGGTCTTTGATCCATTTGGAATTGACTTTTGAGCAGGGCAAAAGATAGGGTTTTAGTTTCATTCTTCTACAGGTGGAGAGCCAGTTTTGTCAGCACCATTTGCTGAACATGCTATCTTTCCTCCAGTGAATATTCTTGGCCCCTTTGTCAAATATCAGGTGGCTGAAATTGCATTTACTCATATTTGGGTCTTCAATTTTGTTCCATTGGTCTATGGGTCTATTTTTGTGCAAGTACCATGTTGTTTTTATAGCTATAGCTCTGTAATACAGTTTAAAATCTAGTATAGTAATCCCCCCAGCATTGCTCTTAGTGCTCAGGGTTGGTTTGGCTCTCTGAGGTCTTTTGTGCTTCCATATGAATCTTAGGATTTTTTTCCAATTCTGTGAAAAATGTCATGGGGATTTTGATTGGCATTACATTGAATCTGTAAATGGCTTTTGGTAGGATGGTCATTTTCACAATATTAATTCTTCCAATCCATGAGCATGGGAGGTCCTTTAAAACTGGGAATACTTTGGTCCAGGCTCTTCTGGCTTCCATAGTTTGCAGTGAAAAGTCAGTTGTAATCCTAATGGATTTTCCTTTATGTGACTTGTTATTTCTTTTTTTTCAGGGGGAGCAATTGTGAAGGGGAGTGTTTCCATGTGCTATCTGATTGCTTGTTATTGGTATATAGAAAGGCTACAGACTTTTGTAGGTTAATTTTGTAACCTGCCACATTACTGAACGTGTTAATAATTTCTAGAAGTTTTCTGGTGTAATTTTTGGTATCTCTTAGATATAATGTATCGACTGCAAAAAGGGATAATTTGATCTCTTCTTTTCCAGTTATTACTCCTTTAATTTCTTTTTCCTGTCTTATTGCTGTAGCAAGAGTTTCAAGTACTATGTTGAAAAAGTGAGGAGATAGAGAACATCCTTGTCTGGTTCCGGATTTTAATGG
>NW_008350329.1:1254456-1256705 GCF_000622305.1 Nannospalax galili
TAAACCCAACTTGATCATGGTAGATGATCTTTTTGATGTGTCTGTATGCAGTTTGCAAATATTTTGTTGAGAATTCTTGCATCTATATTCATTAAGGGTATGGGTCTATAGTTTTCTTTTTTGGTTGTATCTTTACCTGGCTTTGGAATTAAAGTGATGCTGCCTACATAGAAGGAATTTGCAAGTTCTCCCTCCATTTCAATCTTTTTGAATAAATTAAATAGTATTGGATGCAGATCTTCTTTAAATGTCGGTATTATTCTGCTGTAAATCCATCTGCTCCTGGGCTTTTTTTGGTTGGGAGGTTTTGTATTACTGTTTCAATTTCTTTTTGTGTTATGGGTCTGATTAAGCTGTTAATCTCTTCTTGGTCTGGTTTTGCTGGTTCCCATGCCTTTAGATACCCATCCATTTCTTCTAGGTTTTCAATTTTAGTAGCATATAGGTTTTTAAAGTATTCCCGTTTCATGCTCTGTATCTTTCCGGTGTCTGTTGTGATGTTTCCCCTTTCATCTCTAATTTTGTTGATTTGGAGATGATATTCTTTCTTTTGGTTAACTGGGCTAGCGGTCTGTCAATCTTGTTTATCTTTTCAAAGAACCAGCTCTTGGATTTGTTGATTCTTTGTATAGTTGTCTTTGTTTCAATTTCATTAATTTACGCCCTGATTTTTGTTATTTCTTCTTGTCTGCTGGGTTTGGGTTTCGTTTGTTGTTGGTTTTCAAGTGTCTTGAGTTGCAATGTTAAGTCATTTATTTGTGTTCTTTTCGATTTTTTGATGTAGGCACTTAGAGCTATAAACTTCCCTCTAAGAACAGCATGTCCCAGAGGTTTTCTTGTGTTGTATTGTCCTTTTCACTTAGTTCCAGGAGTACTTTTATTTCTTTCTTAATTTCTCTTTTGACCCATTCATCATTTAGGAGTGTGTTGTTTAATCTCCATGTGTTCATTGTTTAATATCCATGTGTTCATGTGGTGATTAGGGCTTTTTCTGGTGTTGATTGTGAGCTTTATTGCATTGTGGTCTGATAGAATGCATGGAATTATTTCAATCTTTTTGTATTTGTTGAGGTTTGTTTTGTGCCGCAGTATATGGTCGATTTTGGAGAAGGTTCCATGAGGTGCTGAGTAAAACATATGTCCTTTGGTGCTTGGGTGGAATACTCAGTAGATGTCTGTTAAGTCCATTTGATATATGGTATTGTTTAATTCAGATGTCTATTAACTCTCTGCCCTGTTGACCTATCTAGTGGAGAGAGTGAGGTATTGAATTCCTCTACTATTAATGCATTGGGGTTAATCTGGGACTTAAAGTCCTGTAGTATTGTTTTTATGAAGTTGGATGCACCAGAGTTTGGTGAATATATGATCATGATTGTAATATCTTTTGGTCAGTTGTTCCTTTGATCAGAATGAAGTGACCCACTTTATCTCTTCTAATTAGTTTTAGTTTGAAGTCTATTTTGTCAGATATTAGAATAGCAACACCTGCTTTTTTCTTAGTACCATTCACTTGGTATATTTTTTCCATCCTTTCATCTTAAGGTAGTGCCTGTCCTTGAAAGTGAGATGAGTTTCTTGCAGACAACAAAAAAGATGGGTTTTGTTTCTTAATCCATTCAATTAGTCTGTGTCTTTTGACTGGGGAGATCAGTCCATTGATATTTAGTTATTAATGAAAGATGAATATTGAATTCTGACATTTTTATTTCTGTTTACATTCTTGATATAGCTGTACTTTTCCACAGTTATACCTTCATTCAATTTCTTTCCGCAACCCCTTGGGTATAGTCATTCCTGTCTTCAGCTCTTTGTATTGCGTCCAGACCTCTCTGAAGGGCTGGTTTTGTGGACATGAATTCCTTCAGCCTATTTATGTCATGGAAGATTTTTCTTTCCCCTTCGACTATAGTAGACATTTGGGCTGTGTATAGTATTCTGGGTTAGCATCTGTGGTCATTGAAAACTGGGAGTACTTTGGTCCAGCCTCTTCTGGCTTTAATAGTTTGCAATGAAAAGTCAGCTGTAATCCTAATGGGTTTTCCTTTATATGTGACTTGTGGTTTCTCTTTTGCAGCTTTCAGTATTGTCTCTTTGTTCTGTACGTTTAGCGTTTTAACTATGATATGCTGTGGAGAGTTTCTTTTCTGGTCTTGTTTGTTTGGTGTTCTATATGCTTCTTGTATTTGTATGGGCATGTCTTTAATTTTGGGAAATTTTCTTCCACGATTCTGTTGAAGATCTGGTCC
>NW_008350329.1:1256837-1283579 GCF_000622305.1 Nannospalax galili
CCACTTTATCTTCCAGTCTTGATATTGTTTTCCATTTCATTCATCCTATTGGTGAGTCTTTCTCCTGTTGTTTCTAATTGACTTACTGTTTCACTTCCTTCATTTCAGCCTGAGTATTCTTCAATATTTTTAACTTTTCTGAATACATTCAGAAGTTTATCCATCTTCCTTCAGTTCTTTGATTCTTTGTGTGTTCTTTAAATTCACTGAATTCTTTTATCGTGTTTATAATTGTTCTTTTGAGTTCCATGTCCTGCATTATCTCTAGGGAGTTTTCTTTGTACTCCTCTAGAGGACTATTGGTGTTTGGTGGGGATCTGTTATTTTGTTTTTTCATGTTACTATTTTTTCTCTGTGATTTTGACATGTGAATTTCTTTTGTAGTTTCTTATTCTTGTGTGAGACTCAAGCCTTCAAATTTAGGTCTGCTTCTTTTTGTAAACTTTATGTGTCTTTGTGGTTTACTTTTTGGGCATGAAAAGCTGGTTCCTCTAAGCTTCCGGTTCTCTCTTTTCATCTTATATTGGAACAGCCAGAATGGCCAGATTGCTTTTGTCTTCAGGAGTTCTCACAGAGGCCCAAGTCAAATGAGAATCAGCTGTTCTCGGGCTTTCTCCACAGGTCTGGATCCCTCCAGGAAAGATTTTGACCTCAGGAATTTGGGGGTTGAACTGGCCTGGGAGTCAGGCCCAGGAAAGATGCTGGTTTAGGGAAGCTGGTGGCTGTGCCACCCAGAGATGCCAATGAAGATGGGGCAGAAAGTTGCCCCAAGGGCTCCTGGAGACTGCACTGAGAAGCTTGGTTGGTCTGGATGCAAAGGATCAGGAAGAGGAAAGGTCAGCCCCAAAAGAGGCTGGTGGGTCATGCAGGCTCAGGGAAACAGAGGGAGGTGAGGGTGGGGCCAGGCCCAAAGTGCTCCTGGGGACCCAAGAAGGAACTGGGTTGGTCTGGATGCAAAGGATCAGGAAGCAATGGTGGTTCCTCTGGTGTCCAGGGCACCAAGACAAGGAATGGGACAAGACCCAGGCTAGGAGGAGAGATGGGTAGGGGAGATGGGAGGGTGAATGCGGTTGGGGGAGTCAAGGTGTGGATGGTGCAATTGACTTACCCTGGAGAGTGGCCTGAGGGCTGTGCAGGCCCAGGGAAGCAGAGGGAAGTGAGAGCGGGGCCAGGCCCAGAGTGCTCCTGGGGACCCAAGAAGGAAGTGGGTTGGTCTGGATGAAAAGGATCAGGAAGTAGTGGTGGTTGCCCAAGTGTCTGAGGCGTCAAGATAAGTAATGGGAGAGAACCCAGGCTAGGAGGAGAGATGGGCAGGGGAGATGGGAGGGTGAATGAGGCTGGGGCAGTCAAGGTGCAGAGGGTGTGATTGATTTACCACGGAGAGAGGCCTGCGGGTCATGCAGGCCCAGGGAAACTGGTCTCTTCTTATCCACAGCTGATTCTTCAGCCCCAGCCGACCAGAACCCAGATTCTCAATTCAAGATATCACAGAAACAGCCCTGATAGTGTCCGCTTCCCTTTGAAGCTTCAGAAACCAGGCCTCCGTCATCCACAACTCTTTCAACATAACTGTTCCAAGCTCCACAGCAACAAACTCTGAGAACTGAACTTTCCAGCTCAAAGTTCAGAACACTTCCACAATCCTCCTAAAAATACCAAGGTCAGGTCTGTCACAGCAATATCTCACTCTTTGGTACCAATTTCTGTCCTATTTGTTTCTCCATTGCTGTGACAAAACACTCTGACCACTACCAAGTTGGGGAGGAAAGGCTTTATTCAGCTTACATCTCTCAGGTCACAGTTCATTAGGGAGACCAAGGTCGGACCGCAGGGCAGGAACCGGGAGACAGGAGCTAGAGCACAGGCCATGGAGAAATGCTGCTTACTGACTTGCTCCCCTAGCCCCTGCTCAGCCTGCTTTCTTATGCAACATAGGCCCACCTGCCCAGGGGTGGCACCACCCACAATGGGCTGGGCCCTCCCACATCACTCAACAATCAAGAAGGTGCCCCATGGACATGGCCACAGGCCAGTCCAATGAAGGCAATTCCCTAATTGAGGCTCCCTCAACCCAGGTGTGTCAAGTTGACACTAAAGCTGTCCAGCATACCCTCCAAGGTCGACCAAGTGCCAGGGGACTATGGAACATTTCTCAAAATATCCTGTAACTGTGGTGAGTCACCTGTCTTCTTGTTCAGGGAGGACATGGAGACCCCACGAGATGGACTTGAACCAGTGTCCAGTCTATAATGAGGAGGGTCAACTCAGAGGCAACATGTCATTCATGCTTCCAAGTGAAGCCAGACATGGTCAAGCAGGACCTTTGACTTATCTTCACATAGATGGAACTGGTAAAAGTGAGAGACCTGAGTGACTCCATCTTGGATAAAACCTCCATTTTGTATGGGACTGACCCAGCCCAGAACCCTGTTCCAGGAAAAACCACAAAAAAAGTATACTTGGAACAGACAGAGAACAACTCCCCCGCCAATGGTCAATTAACCAGGGACAGGAAAGTACTAAAAGTCCAGATGTCTCTTCAGATTTCCTGAAGGCAGCAGTTTATGGTTTGGCACTGGGCTGCAACCATCAGTTTAAAGGGCAACATTCCTTTTGTTAGGTTGACCAATCAGATGTTTGCCAGGCTAGAAACCTCCTACTTGCTGAATTTGCTGAAATAAACCTATAAAAACCTCTGTCTCCCAAAGCAAGAGGTCTCACATCTGAGATCCACTGGGTTGGTGACAGAGTGGGCCCAAGCTTAAGCTTGCAACAATAAAAAAAAAAAAAAACCCTTGTGTGTTTACATCTGTTGGCTCCTAGGTGGTCTTTGAAGTCTCGTGAACTGGGCACAACAAAGGAGCCAGGAGCTCCTCCCAAGCCCATGTGACCCCTGAGGAACAGACCCTCAAATGACCTTAAGTGTAAAAATAATTTATTTGGGCCAACTGTATGGTCTTAAACACCCAAAAGGAAAGTATAACCGAAGAGTAAGTCATCAGTATACTTATTTAAGAGTTTAAGGGATTACACTTCCCAGACATTAGGTTTAAGTCTATATAAAAAATTATTTAAGCCCTTGTCAAGAAATTCCAATGGACATATGAACATTTGAAAAGTGCCCTGTGCTGACTTTTTTCCAGTTCCCTGGCTAGAACTTGTAATACTAATTACTCTTGCCTTGACTTCTCCTTCACATCTCCTATTCACCAGTCAAGGACTTACTTTTCCCCTTAGAGATAAGAGTTATGCAATTTGGGAGTCTTTTAGATAGACCCACCGAAGGGGTACTCCAATTGCCTCACCCTGCACCCCTGTTCAGCACAGAAAAAGCCAGAGCAGTCTGCGTCCTGATTCCCTATAGATAATTTGGGGAACCTCTTCAGAGGATGGTGTGATAAGAATAGGAGGTAGGGGAGCTGGAGAGATGGCTCAGCAGTTAAGAACACTGGTTGTTCTCACAGAAGACAAGGGTTCGAATCCCAGAACCCACATGGCAGCTAACAACTGTCCATAACTCCAGTTCCAGGGGATCCAACAGCCTCTTCTGTCCTCTGCAGGCATTGCACGACACAGGTGCACTTACCTACAGGCAGGCAATACACTCATACACATGAAATAAAAAAAAAAAAAATTTTTTTTTAAAAAGGAGGTAGGAATTGTCTAGGCAGTCAGGGGAAAAAAGACTCTGCTGGATAGCTTTAGTGCCAACTTGACACACCTGGGTTGAGGGAGCCTCAGTCGGGGAACTTCCTCTATTGGACTGGCCTGTGGCCATATCTGAGGGGCACCTTCTTGATGAGTGATGTGGGAGGGCCCAGCCCACTGTGGGTGGTGCCACCCCTGGGCAGGTGGGCCTGTGTTGCATAAGAAAGCAGGCTGAGCAGGGTCCAGGAGAGCAAGCCAGTAAGCAGCATTCCTCCATGGCCTGTGCTCCAGCTCCTGCCTCCAGGTTCCTGCCCTGAGTTCCTACCTTGGTCTCCCTGATGAACTGTGGCCTTGGAGATGTAAGACAAATAAACCCTTTCCTCTCCAAGTTGGTATTGGTCAGAGAATTTTGTCACAGCAATGGAGAAACAAATTAGGACAGACTCCAAAGAAAAATAACCAATTTTTTGGCTAAAAATCAAAACGTCCTTGGGCTCTTAGTTACATACTCTGTTCCAAAGGCCAAAAATATCAAGAGTTTTTGGGAGCTCTTATCTAATCCCTAAAAGATTTTAGGGTTACCTCTTCAAAGGGGGTAATATTAGAGTAGCAAAAAGTCCCATGAAAGAAAGGTGAGAGAGAGGGAGAGAGAAGAAAGAGAGAGAAGAAAGAGAAAGTCAGAAAAAAGTGATGGGGAGATATGGGAGGTGTTGGAGGGGAGGGAGTGGGTGTGGGTTTGATCAAAACACCTTATATGCATATATGAAATTCTCAATAAAGTTTTTTTTTTAAATAAGTGCTTTGGGGGCTGGAGACATGGCTCAGGAGTTAAGAGCATATACTATTCTTGCAGAAGACCAGAGTTCAGTTCCCAGCACCCACATTGGGCAGCTCACAACTGCCTATAACTCTAGCTCCAGGGGACCTGACATCCTCTTCTGGCCTCTCACAGACAGACAGACAGACAGACAGACAGAAACACACACACACACGTAAAATCCTTTTTAAAAGTACTAATCTATGTTAAGAAAACAAATGACAACATAGTCTGTGTTTCCAAATAAGAAATTTTATTCTAAATATTCACATAATTTTTAAAAAGATTTTTCCTAAAACATTTTTATAAAAGTAACCCCAGTGTCATAAATTCTGGAAATGATTTTGCATTAGTATTACCTTAAATGGAAACATTCTCAAATATCCTATAGGTCTCATTTACATAGCTGAAAAAACTTTCATGATAAATGATGCTACTGATAACCTGACTTGGTAGAATCTTTGGTGATTTATACTTTATAAATAAGCAAAACACACACACACACACACACACACACACACACACACACACAGAGAGAGAGCATATCCCTTTCTAATGGCTTGCATTGGAGACCAGGGAGTTACATTTTGTTAAACCCAAATTGAACAGAGTTGAATTCAGGTTAATACAGAGAAAAGCATGCTCTGGATGTGTTGTCCTTTGTAGTTCCTGAAGCATGAGATGAATTGTAAAAATTTCAAACAGCTTCTTATTACTCCTGTAAAAGAATCGGCATATTATTTAATTACATGTACTTGAAAGAGAACTTAGGCGAATGTGAGGGCATGGTACTTGTGCTCACCAGATAAAAGTACTTGCTGTGCAACCCTGAGGAACTGAGTTCAAATCTAATGAGCATCTCCCCAAATCTGTGGTCTTTGGTAACCATTAATATTCATGAATCTTAAATTTATAAGATTATTTCCCATGTACATCTATAGACAGGAAATTTTAATAAAGTTGAACTCGCAAGAGATTAAGAAAGGCTGCCCTAAATGATCATAACATAATTATCTTTCAATAAAAAATATTACAAAAACCAAAGTCTTACTTGATTTTGGAAAGTTTCTGTAGGATAATACTGAGCTTTTCTAGGATATGAAGATCAAGTTTAGGGGTTCGAAGCAGCACAGAACAAGTACGGAAAAATAAAGAGTTGCTGCAGGCTTCCAGGAAAGGCTGCAACGATTCTGCAAAACAAATTACCCATTTTTACTGTTAAGGAGTAGCTAAAAAGAAAATTAAAACAACAACAACAATAACAACAACAACAACAACAACAACAACAACAACAACAAGAACAAAAACCCAGAACTGTGTGAGTCACTGATAAACACTTACTTAGCTTTTCATTCTTCCGCACTTTTTTTTTTTTTTTGGTCTTTTTGAGACAGGGTCTCCCTGTAGCCCCAACTATCCTGGAGCTGGCCTTGAACTCACAGAGATCTGCCTGCCTCTACCTCCTGAGTGCTGGCATTAAAGGCATGTGCCACCATGCTGGGCTATTCTTTCATACTTAAGCTTTAGGGTGAAACTATGATTTGGAAAGTTAAAACACCCACTGGCTCTTGTGGAATATAACGAGAAGACGATTATCTAACATTAAGCTCATATTAGGTAAAATTCAACAGAAATCTCATGTTTGAGAGAAAGCTCAGTTTAAATAACTGGCAATAAGAAATTTTGTTGAAGTACTAAGTTAATTTTCTTTAAAATACTAAATTTAGCAATGTTAGTATTACATGGAAAGAACATTTTGAGCATAAAAGCTGAAGAGGGAAAGATTCATAAAAGATTGAAAATCTAATGAAATAACATTTAAAAATGAATTTAATTGAAAAATTAAAAGGCCTGGGAAACAAAGCAAGCAAAACCAATGAGAAATTACAAACTTAGAAGAGAGGAAAGGGGAATGACTTTGTAGTGTATTTGCCATAAGAAACCATCACTGTATAACAGTTCTTAGAAAAGGTATTTCTAGCCAGGTGTGGTGGCGCACACCTTTAATACCAGCACTTGGGCGGCAGAGGCAGGGAGATTTCTGTGAGTTCAAGGCCAGCCTGGTCTACATAGTGAGTTCCAGGACAGCTGGGCTACAGGGAGACCCTGTCTCAAAAAGACCAAAAAAAAAAAAAAAAAGATATATCTAGTATTATTTATCAATGAATACAATTAAGCAATTTACAAGAGAACATATTCACATTAAGAATAAAATAATTAGAGCCAGATGTGGTGGTGCATGCCTTTAATACCAATACTGTAAGATCCAAGGCCAGCCTGGTCTACATAGTGAGTTCCAGGACAGCTGGGGCTATAGGGAGACCTTGTCTCAAAAAATAAAAATAAAAATAAAAAGTAAAGCAAAAATAAAATAATTTGAATCTCCCAAATTTTTACACTACATGTACATATCCTTTTACTCAGTAATTCTGTCCCTAAGGACTGTTCAAAAGAGATGTAAGCAAAGGTTTATGGAATGGGAGGGAACTCATATGTGGCACTGTAAACATCACCAAATACATACACACAGCAGGACAGGTTACAGACCCTAAAGAAAATTCTATCTCTGTCATATTTCTAGACAAATGAAATTTCTTACTTATGCTAAACATGGATCCTTATATTTACAGACAAGTATACTATTCACCACTCATCAAAGAAGCTTCTTTTTGCAATAGATGGAGACTATTACAGAGTTCTACAACGGGTCAAACACAGAGAATGTCTGAGAGATGCCCAGTCCTAAGAGACACATCTACAGTAGAATCTCTACACCTAAGTCTCATGGAACATAGAAGAGGAAGCAGAGAAATACCAATACATCCCTCAACTCTCACAAGTGAAGCTTCCTCATACAACAGAGTGTGATGCACACAAAAGGTACAACTAGCTAAGTTTTAGAGAACAAGAGACTGCAGAGTGAATATCCCTGGATAGGACACCTAATATTAGACTTCACCCACTCATGTGAAGGAGCATTGCCAAAGAAGGGGCAGAAAGATTCTAAGAGCCAGGACTGTTGCACAATCATAAGGAAACAGAGTCTTTCGAGTCTCTGGGACCTTTCTCATATGAACTTGCAGCAATGGTGACAGCATGCACAAGACCCATGCAAACTCAATCAGACAAAAACCCAGCATAGAACTGAGGAAATGGGAAGCAGGCCTCAACCTTAGCTGAGGAACTACTGGCAACTGATTGCTGCTGGGTGAAGAAGAGTTGATCTTCTTTAAGGGAGTGACTCTAGATAAGCTGACGAGACTCCAGTGGATGAACTTGCACTAAGGGGTATCTGGGTACACAAACTTGACTTCATAGGCCTTAACATATATGACAGAATGCATGAAATCTGGTGGGGGGCTATGAAGGATACAGAAGGGGGAGGGGATCTAAATGCAATTAAGATTTTATTGTATGAAATATACAAAAATTCAATAAAGAATCATTTTTAAAAAGAGAGACTCAAGCAAAGATTGGTGAATAGGAGCTATAGGTAAGAAGCCTTGTTTCACTTCTCATCATTTCCTGGTAATGAGAATATTTAAAATCCTCCTTTAGCAAGCACCAATTCTACTTCTAATTCTTTGAGTTTAATTTTTCCAGATTTCACACCTAAGTGAGAGTATAAGGTATTTGTCTCTCTGATATGGGCTTATTTCACTTAATATATTGTCCTCTGGGGTTTTTTTTGGTCTTTTTGAGACAGGGTCTCCCTGTAGCCCCAGCTGTCCTGGAACTAACTATGTAGACCAGGCTGGCCTTGAACTCACAGGGATCCTCTGCCTCTGCCTCCCAAGTGCTGGGATTAAAGGTGTGCGCCACCATGACCAGCTGAATTTCCTCCTTCTTAAAGGCTGAATAGAATGTATTGTTTACCTTCCAGCAGACACTTCAGATGCTTCTGTATCTTAGCTATTAGATGCAGTGCTACAGTGACAAGGGGTACAGACATGTCTTTGGCATACTGATTTCAATTCCTCTGCATATATACTTAGAAGTGGCATTGCTGGATTGTGGGTAATTGTGGTTTTAGTTTACTGAGGAATTGTTTTCCAAAGTGGCTACACTAATTTACAAAACCACCAACAGCATATGAGGTTTCCCTTCTTTCTATTTTCACCATTTTCCATCCCTCTTTCCCTTTCTTTCCAAGACAGGGTCAGTGTAATCCAGGCTAGCTGGGAAATCTTGCCCCCTCCCTGTCCCATGATGTAATTACAGGCACATGCGATCTGCCAGCTCTTCTTGATAATGACTACCTAATGGGTGTGACATGGTATCACATTCTGGTTTTATTTACATTTTTCTGAAAATCAGAGACGTAGAACATTTATGTTGTTTCCTGCTACTAAGTAATTTGAGTTTCTTGACTATTTGGACTATTAGTCTCCTATCTAATGTAATCTGAAAATATTTCATCCCTATCTATGGATTGTCTTTTTGCTCTGCTATTTCCTTTGCAGTACAGAAACTTCTTAGTTTGGTCCAATCCTATTTATCTATAATAATTACTTTTGTTAGCTGTGCTTTTGATGTCTTGTTTGAAAATCACTGCCCAAAACAATGACAAGGAACTTTCTCTTAGATTTTCTAATACTTTTACAGTTTCAGGTCTTATCTTTAAGTCTTTAATCTGAGTTTATTCTTAGGTGAAGAGAAACATGGGACCTAATACCAATCTTCTACATATGGATATTCAGTTTTCCCAATACCAGTTACTTAAGAAACTATCCAGCTGGGTGTGGTGGCACACGCCTTTAATCCCAACACTTGGGAGACAGAGGCAGGCAGATCTCTGAGTTTGAGGCCAGTCTGGTCTACATAGTGAGTTCCAGGCTAGCTGGAAAAAAAACCCTATCCTTTTCCTATTGTGTGTTATTGGCACCTTTGTCACAGGTATATCCCCATGTGACCAATTTTCCCATTTTATAAGAAAAGCAAATGCAAAATTTCCTCAAACTCTCAGTAGACTTCCAATTTTAATCTCATCAAGTGTGCCAAGCACGTGGCTGTTCTTGTCAGCAAGGAAAGCTAAGGGACAAAGTGCATTTTAGGTTTTTGCAGCTTACAGAGGAAAGGCAGGCAAAGAGGTAAGAATGTAGGAAGTGTCAACCCACAGCTTTTGCTGCAAGCGTTTATGTTGTTTCTTGAAATAAAAATTTTCAGTGCTTTATACATAAAAATATTTAACCGAAATTAGTATTTCCTAAGCTTGATAGAGCACAATGAATCCTCAGTTTGAGAAAAATAATCTGAAGATGCAATCTCAGCTACAGATCACTTTCAACAGTAGGGAAAAAGTGGCATTAAAGACTCCCTGTACTATTACCATACAAACACACCTGACAAAGCACAAGGAGCAAGCAATCTAAGAAAATAATTTAAAAGTCAGCCTCTGAAATCCCAAGAGACTTATTTATATAAACTCTGCCAACATTCCCTATAGCAAGTTTGTATTTTTGAATGTGCATGTTGTCAGCAAGTCAGTCAGCACACTCTTTGTGATGGTGATGTCCATGTTAGTAATCAGCCTGTTGAGAACAAGCACATACAGTTTAAATGCTTACAGTCTTAAGTTTGTATTTCTCAAATAGCAGCCATTTTAATGTTTTTAGAATTCTAAGGCAAGGAGTAAGCAGAATAAAATTATTTTGAAAAAACAAAACCTCTCCTAATTCTGATATTAATGTGCTAATATTAATAATATATTAATATTATATTAATATACCCAGGACAAATGTATTATTTTATACAGTGAGGATTTTATTTCTATTGCCAATGATTAAAAAGCTACAACAAACAGACCTTTGGAGACTGCCTGAGAGCACTTGAATCAAGCCTCCGTGTGGTGTGGTGGGCTTCCCAGGTCTCTCTGTGCCCATCCCCCTACATTGGGGCCACTGCAGTCCAAAACACTGCCCCACGGTCAGGATTCCCTGCTGGGCAGTAGTGGCCCAGACCTCTGGAGGCTGCCTGAGAGTGCCTGACTTGTGCCTGACTCAGGGTGCTGTGTGGCAAACTTCCCAGATCCAGACATGACCATTTCTCTACTTTGGGACCACCTGCAGTCCCTCCTGCTGTCCTGGGCCCAGGCTTCCCTGCTGGCTAGTAGGAGCCCAGACATTTGGAAACTGCCTGAGAGCACCTGACTGAAGTCTCTGCAGTGTGAGCTTCTCAAATCTCACTTTGCTCATCCTCCTGCTCTGGGACCATCTGGAGTCCTTCCCACTGCTCCAGGGCTTAGGCTTTCTGCAAACTAGTAGGGATCAGTACTTCCATCTCCCATCTTTCCTTGGACCTTGGCACTAGTCATTTAAGGCTTCTGAAGTGCTCTTAACTAGCCAAGGCCACTTCACCCTCCTGAAGAGTTCCTGCATAGCCAGAATGGAGCCATCTGTTCCCTCCAATATAAAATCAAAAGAGAGAACCTGAACCCTAAACAACCAGCTTTTCATACCCAATCAGAAAACAACCAAGGCACATCGACAATACAAACAGAGTCAGACTTCAACTCAACAAAGGAAGGCTTGAGTTTCATACCAGAATCAGAAGCAACAAAAGAAATCCACATGCCAAAACCACAACAAAAATAATAATAGGAAAAACCAAAATAATATGTTCCCACCAAACATCACCAATCCTATAGAAAGAGTTCTACAATAAGAACCCCCTAGAGATAATCCAGGACATGGAATTTTAAAGAACAATCATAACCATGATCAAAGAATTCAATGAACTTAACACAAAAACAAACAACTTAACTAAAAGAAGGATAAACTTGTGAATGAATTCACAAAAGAGACAAAAATATTGAAGAAAATTCAAGCTTAAATGAAAAGGAAGTGAAAATTTTGATAAGCCAATTTAAAATGACAGGAGACAGCCTCACCACTAGAATGAATGAAAGGGAAAACAGAATATCAAGATTGGACAATAAAGTTGAAGAACTGGACCACCCAAGCAAAAAATATGATACATTTTTAAAAACAAAGGAATTGTGTATGCAGGAAATGTGGGACATCATAAAAAGACCAAATTTATGGATCATAGACATAGGAGGAGAAGAATCTCAGGTTAATGATATTGACCATATCTTCAACAGGATTGTAGAAGAAAATTCCCCCAAATTAAGGAAAGACATGCCCACACAAATAAAAGAAGCACAAAGAACACCAAAGAGACAGAACCAGAAAAGAAACACCCCACCTCATATGATAGTGAAAACACTAAATGTATAGAATAAAGAGAGAATACTAAAAACTGCAAAAGAAAAACAAGTCACATACAAAGGAAAACCCATCAGGATCACAGCTGAATTTTCCATGCAAACTATGAATGCCAGAAGAGCCTGGATCAAAGTATTCCCAATAGATGCCAATCCAGAATACATTATCCAGCAAAAATGTCTATTTTAGTTGAAGGGGAAATAAAAATCTTCCTTGACATGAATAGTCTGAAAGAATTCATGTCCACAAAACCAGCCATTAAAGAATACTTAAAGCAATACAAAGAACAGAGAAAAGAACAACTATACCCCATGGGCAACAGAAAGAAACTAAATGAAGGTATAATTGTGGAAACACAAAATTAGGCAAAGAATGAAAACAGTAACCAAAATGTTGGCAACCAATACACATCTTTCAGTAATAACTTTAAATATCAATGGACTGTAATCCCCAGTCAAAAGACATAGGCTAGTTGAATGGATTGAGAAACAAAAATCCATCTTTTTGTGGTCTAAAACAAACCCATCTCATCTTCAATTACACTACTACCTTAAGGTAAAAGGACAGAAAAGAATATTCCAAGCAAACAGCACTAAGAAACAAGCAGGGGTTGCAATTCTAATATCTGACAAAATAGACTTCAAACTACAATTAATCAGAAGAGATAAAGAGGGTTATTTCATTCTGATCAAAGGAACAATTAACCAAGAAAATATTACAATCATTAACATATATGCACCAAACTCTGGTGCACCCAAATTCATAAAAACAAAACTACAGGACTTTAAGGCACAAATTAACCCCTTAGAAATAGCAGGGGACTTCAATACCCTGCTGTCTCCATTAGACGGTCAACTGGAGAAAAAATAAACAGAGATGTTTGAATTGAATGATGCCATACATCAAATAGACCTAACAAACATCTACTGAATATTCCACCCGGCAGCACCCCATGGATCTTTCTCAAAAAATAACCACATACTGGGGCACAAAACAAACCTCAACAAATACAAAAAAACTGAAATAATTCCATGTGTTCTATCAGACTACAATGCAATAAAGCTTAGAATCAACAATGGAAGAAGCCCTAGTAACTACATGAACTCATGGAGATTAAACAACACACTCCTGAATGATGAGTGCGTCAAAGGAGAAATTAAGAAAGAAATAAAAGTATTCAAGAATTCAACGAAAAGGACAATACAAAACAACAAAACCTCTGGAATACTTTAAAAACAGTCCTAAGAGAGAAGTTTATAGCTGTAAGTGCCTACAATAAAAAATCAGAAAGTGCCGGACGTGGTGGCACACACCTGTAGTCCCAGAACTTGGGAGGCAGAGGCAGGCAGATATTTGTGAGTTTGAGGCCAGCCTGGTCTATATAGCGAGATCCAGGACAGCTGGGGCTACAGAGAGACCTTGTCTCAAAAAGACCAAAAAAAAAAAAAAAAAAAAAAAAATCAGAAAGAGCACAAATAAATGACAACATTGAAACTCAAGACTCTGGAAAGGCAAGAGCAAATGAAACCCAAATCCAGCAGATGAGAAGGAATAACAAAAATCAGAGCAGAAATTAATGAAATAAAAATAAAGAAAAAACAAAGAATCGATGAATCAAGAGCTGGTTCTTTGAAAAACTAAATGAGATAGATAGATCCCTAGCCCAGTCAACCAAAAGGAAGAAAGAGAAAATCCAAATCAACAAAATCAGAGATGAAAAGGGAAACATCACAATAGATACCTAAGACATACAGAACATTGTAAGGGAATACTTTAAAAACCTATATGCTATTAAATTTGAAAACCTAAAAGAAATGGATGGATATCAAAAATCATGAGAACCACCAAAGTTAAACCAAGAAACGATCAACAGCTTAAACAGACCCATAACATATAAGGCAATGTAAATAACAATACAAAACCTCCCAAGTAAAAAAAAGCCCAGGTCCAGATGGGTTTACAGCAGAATTCTACCAGACAATTAAAGAATATCTACAACCAGTATTATGTAAATTATTTAAAAAGATAGAAACAGAGAGAGAACCCCCAAACTCCTTCTACAAAGCCAGCATCACCCTAATACCAAAACCAGGTAAAGACACAACCAAAAAAGAAAATTACAGACCTATATCCTTAATGAGCATAGATATAAAAATTCTCAGCAAAATACTTGCAAACTGCATTGAAACACACATCAAAAAGATCATGCACCATGATCAAGTTGGCTTTATTCCAGAGATGTAGGGATAGTTCAATATATGCAAATCAACAAACATCATAAATGCACTCAGACAAAAATTACAGGGTCATCTCAATAGATGCAGAAAAGGTCTTTAACAAAATTCAGCATGCATTCATGACAAAAGTCCTAAAGGAAACTGGACTAGAGGGAACGTACTTCAACATAATTAAAGCTATATATAACAAACCCACAGCCAGTATCATTCTAAATGGAGAAAAACTGGATGTATTCCCATTAAAATCGAGAACCAGACAAGGATGTCCACTATCTCCACTCCTTTTCAATACAGCACTTAAAACACTTTCTAGGGCAATAAAACAAGAGAAGAAAATTAAATGAGTACTAATTGGAAAAGAAGAGGTCAAGTTATCCTTTTTTGCAGATGATATACTTTACCTAACAGATCCCCAAAATTCCACTAGAAAACTCCTAGAATTGATCAACACTTTCAGTAAAGTGGCAGGTTACAAAATTAATCTACAAAACCCAGTAGCCTTTCTATATGTCAATAACAAGCAAGTGGGGAAAGAGCACAGGGATAGCCTCCCATTCACAACAGCCTCAAAAAATAAAATATCTCAGAATAAATCTGACCAAAGACCTCTACAATGAAAATTTTAAATCTTTCAAGAAAGACATTGAGGAAGACACCGAAGATGGAAGGACCTTCTATGCTCATGGGTTGAAAGAATTAATATTGTGAAAATGACCATCCTACCAAAAGCAATATATAGATTTATTGTAATCTCAATCAAAATCCCCATGATATACTTCACAAAATTAGAGAAAAAATCCTAAAATTCATATGGAAACACAAAAGACCCCGAATAGCCAAAGCAACCCTGAGCACAAAGAGTAGTGCTGAGGGGTTGAGTGTACCAGATCTCAAACTATATTACAGAGCTACAGTCATAAAAACAGCATGGTACTGGCACAAAAATGGATACATACATCAGTGGAACACAACTGAAGATCCAAACCTGAGAACACACAATTTCAGTCACCTGATATTTGACAAAGGTACCTAGAACACACACTGGAGGAAAGAGCATCTTCAACAAATAGTGCTAGCAAAACTGGATCTCCACCTGTAGAATAATGAAACTAGAAAGTTTATAGCTCTAAGTGCATACATCAAAACTTAGGTAGTACCCTACAAGATATAGTTGTAGGAAAGGACTTTCTAAATCAGAAATCAATTTCTTCAGGAATTAAGATCAACAATAAACAAGTGGGACCTCACTAAACCAAAAAACTTCTGTACAGCAAAAGAAACAATCAAGAAAGTGAAGAGAAAAACCACAGAGTGGGAGAAAATCTTCACCAGGAACCAACTGACAGAGGTTTAACATTCAGAATATATAATGAACTGAAAAATAGAGAATCAAGAAAAAAAAAACCCAATTAAAAGATGGGCTATAGATCTGAACAGACAGTTCTCAAAAGAAGAAATAAAGTTAGCTAAGAAACACCTTAAAAAGTGTTCAACATCCTTAGTAATTGTGGAAATGCAAATTAAAACCACTTTAAGACTTCACTTTACCCCAAACTGGTTAAGATCAAGAGAACAAATGATACCAATTCTGGAGAGGATGTGGGGAAACGGGAACACTCATTCTCTGCTGGTAGGACTGCAAACTTGTGCAACTACTATGGAAAGCAGTGTGGTGAACTCTTAAAAAATAAATGTACCATTTGGCATATACCCAAAGGACTCACCCCACTACAGAGATACTTGTACATCCATGTTTGTTGCCATTCTTTTCACAATAGCTAGGAAATGGAAGTGACCTAAGTGTCCCTCAACTAACAAATGATTAACAAAAATGTGGTACATTTACACAATGGAGTTCTACTTAGTGGTAAATAAAGAAGAAATCATGAACTTTGCAAGTAAATGGATGAAACTACAAACTGTTATACTAAGTGAAGTAACACAGGCTCAAAAAAAAAAATTAACGACATACATTCTCCTTCATTTGTGGATCCCAGCACCAAATCTTTATATGTGAGTGTATATCCTGATGTAACTGCAGAAACCAGGAAAATGGAAAGGAACCAGGGATGTAAAGGAAAGAAGGAAACTGAGAGAGAACAGTAGGAGGCAGGTGTTACCAAGGGTGAAATGGGTAAAATGGGGGTACTTTAACTGTGCTGCTGTGGCACCTCTTCAATGGGTTTATGTAAAGTCACAGGTATGCTTCTAACTAGGTACATTTAGTGTATGGTTTCAAGACCTTGATTCATTTTTATGTGTGATGGTGTTTTTCCTTCAAATTGTCTCTGTGAAGGAGGCCTGAAAGGGAAATTGAGGCCTAGAAAAACTAGATAAGTACTCCAAAGATTCCAAGGCTAGACAGAGGTCAAATAGATGTAAAACAGATGTCTGTAATGTAAGGCTCATTCTACCACAGGCCAGAAATTAAGATTTACTTAAATTTAAATTCCAGGCTTGCTTTTTTCTCAGCTCCAGAATATCACATTTTCTGGTATATTTTATCAGTGCATTTAGCCATTGCAACTATCCAGATCCTAGACTTCTAGTTTAGGGATGTGGCCACCTGCATGAGTAATCTTGGAGCACTGTATCCCAGTTTGCAAGTGTTAAAGAGCAGAACAAAGGGCTTAAGGTCTACTTATTTAGAGGATTAGACTTTCCCAGGAACTTTCTCCTTTAGTAAGAAAAATAATCTTACTAGATTACAAATAATGTATTTATTAGAAACAAATTTTTCTGTACATATCTAATAAAGATTAAATCTCCTTGTACTTACAGGATAACCAAGTATAATTTTATGAAATAGTTGACCAACTTGAGTGAAATTACTTTGTAGCACCAGAAATTCATATTTGGACAAATAGTATAATCAACATGTACTCACTTTTTCCTATGTGTTTAACCTCTGTTCAGGTTATACTCCAATACAACTCTTATTCAAATTGAAAGCACTTAAAAATTCTGATTACTGTGAAAACCTTATTGTTTTAGTGATAGGAAACTTTTCAAAGTTCAGATAAGGGTAATTTATGTCTGCTTTAAGCATATTTATTTGCTTGACATAATTTCCATTTTAGATGTAAATCTAGTACCTGATATTAGTCATTTGGCACACTGAATTACAAGGATAGGTCAAAAATACTTCTTTAGCTGTTTTTTTGTTATTTGTTTTAAGGTTTCCAGTTTTTTGAAATAGGGTCTCATTCTGCAGCCCAGGCTGGCCTGGAACCAACTATGGAGTCCAGGTTGGATTTGCACTCATGGAAATCTTCCTGCCTCAGGCTTTATGAATGCTAGGATTTACAGCATGAGTCACCACACCCAACATAGTTACCTCCTCTCATTTTTGTTATCTTCTAGGTTTGAGATAAGAAACTCATTTCTTGATTTATACAATATTGATGCCATTTTAAGATCACAGAAAAAAATTGTGGAAAAAATAAATCTCAACAGAATTTACTGGCAGGTAGATTTTTCCCCCTCTAACTAGTGGGCACTGGTTATCAGCTATGAATAGATTGCTGTGTTTCAAAGTGTGTGTTTGCAGTGTTCTGTGAAGCCTGGACTTTCTCAGAAGTGTCATGGCTGGGAGGAGGTATCTATAGGATGAACGTAACAATATAGGAATTGAGCATTTAGAAACTTGTGGAGCAACTTGATAGTACTTTCATGTCTGTTCATCAGTCTAATATTAATTTAACATTTGGAGTTGTATTCTGCATGTTTTAACCTTTTTGAGTTTCTAGTGTTTTTAATGGCACTTTGTAAATGTGTGATATATTCTCTGTTCTGGACTGGAAATTTAATGAGATTGATCTCTCATTGCAGTAGTTTGAGAAGCAGCAACCTGCCCCATCCCACTGAATGAATGAGGTTCAAGCAGCAATGTAGGGGCTGGAGAGGTTGTTCAGTGGTTAAGAGCACTGGCTGCTCTTGCATAGGACCCAGGTTCGGTTCCCGACATTCACAGCAGCTAACAACCATCCTTAACTCCAGTTTCAAGGGAGCCAATGCCCTGTTCTGGCTTCCATGGGCATTGCATTCATGTGGTGCACTTACATACATGCAGGCAAAACACCCATATACATAATTTTTTTTTCAAGATTTAAGCTGTTACAATTTTATTAGAATTTTAAAGAAAAATCCTCAGGGCAGATGAATTGGTAATCTTGGCAGCTGCCCTGAGGTGGAGGATGGTTGGGAGAAGGAAAGAAAGCCATGAAACCATGCAGGTTTACAGCCCACATGGGGGTTAGACACATGGCTGGCTAGCAGCCACATGGCCGGGGGAAGGAAGCTTTAGAGAAAGTAAAGAAATACAAGATGCTAGGGGCAGCCCAAAGCCTTAAACAAAGAATGTTTAAAAAAAGAAGTATGGAGAAAAAAAGGAAAGATTACGCTTTTCTGAAGAATTCAGAAAAGTGGACACACTTACAGAGACCTACATGACTGTGGCTGGTCCAGAAGTTCTGTGCTAGGAGGCAGGATTCCAGGCAGAAAAACTTCACTATCTCAATGCACTGCCCATCTATTTAGCAAAACTTAAGGTGAGCCTGCCTTCCTAGGGGTGGTCCTAGGACCAGATGATTCACCAGTGAAACTGGAAAGGGTTTTTTTTTTTTTTTTTTTTTTTTAACAGAGTAGATTTTACAGTCTTAACCAGTTAAACGTACACAAAATGGAGGCGCTCAGGCTATTACACTCCCCACTGACTCTGGGACGTGAGTCAAATCATTGACTTGTTCTGATTTTGTGGCTCATATGGCAGCTAACAACCATCCTTAATGCCAGTTCCAAGGGATCCAATGCCGTCTTCTGGCTTCCATGGGCAGTGCATGCATGTGGTGCACTTACATACACATAGGCAAAACACTGGTATACATAAAATTTTTAAAAATGAAAACAAAAACAAAAAGAGGAATGTCAATGGCCAAGAGAAGCAAATAGAAGCAAATATCATTCTCAGCACCCCTACATATAAGCAATCTGTGTTAAACTAGAAACCACTGGCAACAAGGTAAAAGAATTTGTCCAATTTAAAAACCAAATCAGAAAAAGAAAATCTCACAAAGTATAAAACATCAGACACATGAATTAAATACACTAGTTACAAGCAAAGTCAGTGTCCTCACCCTGCCACAACACCCTCCTTAAAACGGTAAGACTGGCTAGGCTTCGTATTTTGATCCCAGCACTCAGAAGGCAAAGGCAGATGGAGCTCTGTGAGATTTTGGCCAGCCTGGTCTACATAGCGAGTTCCAGGCCAGGGGGGGGCTATCTGGAGACCCTGTCTGAAAACAAACAAGCCAACAGACAGACAGATGAAAAACAGTAAGATGGAAAAGGCAACAGCAGGAACATGCCTCTGTCATTATGCTCTCATTATGTAGAAAATTTGATGAACTTACTCCCTCTGAGCAAACAGACCAGAGAAAGACATTCAAATGCTTAATGTTTGAAGAGTATGTCTGTAACAGATGACCACTGGAAAACTGCCAAGTTAGGGGAAATTTGAACAAAGGTTAGATCAATCCAAACCTAAAAGCAATAAACAACAAGAAATAATAAAGGTTCAGGGCAGAAATTAATAAAACAGAGACTAAAAGAACATTCGTTCTTTGAGCAGGGCGTGGTGGCACATGCCTTTAGTACCAATACTTGGGAAGTAGAGGCAGGCAGATCTCTGTGAGTTCCAGGCCAGCCTGGTCTACATTGTGAGTTCCAGGCCAGCCTGGTCTACATAGTGAGTTCCAGGCCAACTGGAGTTACAGGGAGACCCTGTTTCAAAAAAAGAATTAGTTCTTTGAAAAAAATGAACAAGATTAACAAATTTGAGATGAAAAGAGGGAGGATACTACAAATTCCAATAAAATATAGAGAGAAGCATTAGGGAGTATTATGAAATGAAAACCTTTACTCCTTAAGCTTGGAAAACAAAAAGATTCCTAGATACATGTGACCCATCAAAATTAAATAAAGACAGAAACGACTTAAACAGATCTATGCCTATCAGTGAGACTGAAGCACCAATAAAAAGCCTCCAAACAAAGAAAAATCTAGGACCAGATGAATTCACTGCTGATCACTACCAAACCCTTAGAAAAGAACTTAACACCAATGTTTCCCAAACTAGTCCATAAACTAGGAAAAGAAGGAACACCACAAAACTGATTAACTACCCTGAAACCCAAACTGGGTAAGGCCACAGCAAAGAAGGAAAACTATACACCAATTTCCCTTCTGAACATAGATGCAATTTTTCTAAATAAGAATCAATTCAAGAATATAACAAGAAAGTTATACACCATGACCTAAGTTAGTTTCATTCCAGGGATGCAAAGTAGTCAAAAGTGTAATCCAGCACATGAACAGACTTAAGCAGAGAAATTACATGATCACCTCAATCTATTCAGAAAAGGCCTTTGACAAAGTACAACAATCCCTTCATGATAAAAGGGTAAAAAAACTAAGAACAGAATGAGCATACTGTTATATGACAAACCTATAGACAACATTATATTAAATGGGGAAAAATGAGAGCATTTCCTCTAAAAACTGGGATGAAAAGTTGGTAGCCACTCTCTACTATTATTAATATATAGGGCTTGAAGCTTTAGCTAGAATAGACGAGCAAAAGAAATAAAAGGGATACAAACAGGGAAAGAACAAGCAAAACTATTCCCATTTGCAGACAGTATGATCCTACACTTAAAAGACCCTAAAGACGCCACCAGAAATCTTTAGGCTTGATAAACACTTTCAGCAAAGTAGCAGGATAGGATACATAATAAATATATACAGAGATTGATACACACACACACACACACACACACACACACACACACACACACACCTTGCCAATAAAGAAATCGGGAGGCAAAAATCCATCCACAATGGTTTTAAAGTAAACAAAACAACAAGAATTATCTAGGAATAAACCTAACCAAGGAGACAAAAAACCTCCACAATGAAAACTTATATGACACTGAAGAAAGAAACTTAAGACAATAGAATGGAAAGACTCCTAGCCTCATGAATAGGCAGAATTGGTGTTGTAAAGATAGCTATGTTACTGAAAGAAGTCTATTAGTTCAATGCAACCTACATCAAAATCCCAGTGACATTATTTACAGAACTAGCAAAAACAATCCTAAACTACATATGGAAACACAAAAGGCCCTTAACAGCTAAAGCAATTTTTAGTAGGAAAAGCAACAGAGGAATTGCAATACCTGATTTCACATTGTATTACAGAGCCATAGCTAAACAGTATGGTACTGGCAGAAAAAAAAAAGACATGTAGATCAATGGAACAGAAGACCCAGAAATAAACCCACAATTACATCCAACTAATTTTGACAAAGGTGTCAAAAACATACACTGAAGAAAAGGCAGCCTCTTTAACAAAGAGTTCTGGGAATACTGGATTTCCACATGTAGAAGAATGAAACTAGATTCATCTCTCTTACCTTGAACAAAAATTAACTCAAAATATACCAAATATCTTAATGTAAGACCTGAAATTTTGAAGGCATTTCAAGATACAGGCATAGGCAAAACTTTTCTGAAAAGTACTGCAAATGATCCCAAGAACTGACAAACAGGATTACATGAAATTAAGAAGCTTCTGTAATAGCAAAACAATTATCAGAATGAAGAGATGAGCTACAGAATGGGGAAAAATGTAGCTAACTACACATCAGACGAGGAATATCCAGGATGTATGAAGAACTTCAAAAGTTAAACACACACACACACACAGAGTGCACAAATCTTCCAATTAATAAATAAGCCCATGAACTGAATAGATAGTTCTCAAAAGAATAAATCCAAATAGCCAATATATACTTGAAAAACTGTTCAAAATCCTTAGGGATCACACAAATGCAAATTAAAACTACTTTGAGACTCCATTTCACTCCAGTTAGAATGGTTATGAAGAATACAAATGCTGGTGAGAATACGGGGAGAGGGAAACCCTTATTCACTGCTGATGGGAATCTAAACTTCTGTAACCACTAAGGAAATCAGTATGGCTCAGTAGTTAAAGAGTACTTGATATTCTTGCAGGGGACCTGGATTCGGTTTGCAGCACCTACATGGCAGTTCATAGACGCCTGTAACTCCAGTTGCAGGGGATCTGACACCCTCTTCTGGCCTCTGCAGGCACTGCACACACATGGTATACTTACGTACACACTCGCAAAACATTCAAACATAAAATAAATCTTCAAATAAACTGAAAACAGAATTACCATATGACTCATCTATGCCAGTCTTGGGATACATCCAAAGGATTCTCAGTCAGCAGATCACAGAGACAATAGTGCGGCCATGTTTGTAGCTACCCTATTCACAACAGTCTGGAAATGGTAGCAGCTTCAGTGCCGATGAGCAAATGAATGAATAAAGAAAAATGTGGTACATACACAATGTAATTTTATGCAACATAAAGAAAAATGAAATCATGACATTTTCAGGAAAATGAATGTAAATGGACATTGTTAAGTAAAATAAGCCAGACTCTGAGAGACAAATATTACATTATCTCGCATATGCAGAACTTAAAATTAAAATTCTGTATATGTTTATGAGTGTATTTTCAGGCCATATTAACTAGAAAAGGTATTATGAGAGGGGGAAAAAGAGCTCTTAAGGGACATGGGAACTAGAGAAGATAGCAGAGTACAAGTGATAAGGAAGTAGAGAGGGGACATGGTGGCTAATACGTGTTTATAACTCCAGTTCCAGAGAATCTGATCCCACTTCTGACTCCTGGGCATGACACAACATGGGTGCACTTACACAGACGCAGGCAATACTCTCATACACACAAAATAAAAATATTAAAGATTTTTTTAAAAATACAACTCAGGTCTCACACTGAGATTCTAAAAAAAAAAAAAAGACAACACAGTATGATACATATGTATAAAGATGCATGATGAGACCTATTGTTCTGTGTGCTGACCTAAACAATAATTCTTATAAGTAGCCATAATTTAAAAAATGCAACAGTGCCTCATATGTGGAGTTATATATTCAGATCAGAAGAGGGAAAAAAAAGTATCATTCCATTTATATTTTTTTACATATATAAACCCAAAACTCACTTGATTCTACTGTCATCTGAAGCAAACTATCAATGACATTGGACAGGAGCCCTTTGCTGGATATTCTCAGGTGACCTAGGATTACTGGAACAGCTTGATACTCCAAAAACAAGGTTTTTCCTTCATCTGTCTTCAAGTCCAAACAAAGAGAATCAAATGCTTGAGCCAAGTAATCAGCTGAAAAACAACATGAACAACCATGTGGGTATCAGAAACAAAGGTTAAGAAAAAAATAGCAAGTGCCACCACATTAACAAAATAAAAATACAAACAAAATTTAAATGACAAGAGATCACAAACTAAATTGAAGTTCATTCCTCCTCCCTAGTTTACTAGAACTCAAACAGGAAAATTCAATTAGGAAGGAGTAAATTTCATTTAGACCTTTCATGGTTTAGTACAAAAAAAATAGTAAGCCCCATTTTCCTTTTTATATCAAGAACATTGATTATTGTTAACTAGCACAGTACTATATATTTTCATATTTGATTATCACTACTACATGCTTCCAAAAATTTACACTGCATCAATATTTGTATCCTTACAGTAGTGTCTAACATCACATCTTATTGTTGCTTATTTAAAAACATGACTTTATACAAACTTGCTCAATGAATTTTAAACGAAGACTTCTGCCTCCTACTACAAAGCAGTATTAGGCCATTCAAGGACAATGTCCAAAGACTAGGCTCCGCTCTGCTGGAGCTACATTTTGTAAAACCATGAACATGAAGGGCAGTAAGTTTACAGAGACCAGCACTACTGCAATGGCACTTGTAAATCAGACCCCCTAACCCTCTCTTAAAAATATGACTGGGGGGTGGTGGTGGGGTGGAGTGATTGCTCAGCGATTAAAAGCACTGACTACTCTTGCAGAGGACCTGGGTTCAATTCCCAGCACCCACATGGTGGCTAAAAACCATCCTTAACTCCAGTTCCAGAGGAATCCAAAGCCCTCTTCTGAGGCATTGTACAATGGGTGCACTCACATACATACAGGCAATACACTCATACACATAAAATTAAAAAAAAATTATACACACACACATACACACACACACACACACACATGACTGGGGGTGCTGGAAAGATGGCTCAGCAGTTAAGAACACTGGCTGTTCTTGCAGAAGACCCGGGTTAGAATCCCAGCACCCACATGGCAACTAACAACTGTCCAGAACTCCAGTTCTAAGGGATCCGACAACCTCTTCTGTCCTCCATAGGCATTGTACAATATGGGTACACTTACATACATGCAGGCAATACACACATACATGTAAATAAATAAATAAATAAATAAATAAATAAATAAATAAATAGTTTTTAAAATAGGACTGGGAAGCCTCTGAATCAAGAGTAAGAAGTACTGGGGCTGGAGAGATGGTTCAGCGGTTAAGAGAACTGACTGCTCTTGCAGTACCCGTGTTCAATTCCCAGCACCCACATGGCGGCTACAAACCATCCTTAACTCTAGTTCAGGGGAATCCGAACTAGATACAAGCTACTGTCATTGCTCTTGGTTGCCCACCAAACAAGGTGACCCTATTGCCAAAGACTCCACACACTTTGGTTGTTGAAAATTGTTGGGGACCCCTGTTGTGTAAAGTAGCAGTCTCTCCATGTCCGGATAGCCCATGGGCTCGGCTTCATATGCAGAGGCTCCTTTTATCAGCAGGGTGCCTTCCCAGCATCTTTCTGACTCATCTTTTGAAGTAGCCATCACAGAAACATGGCCTCCGGCTCTGAAACTGCCAGGTTTTCCTGTGTGATTTTCAGGCAGTCTGACAGCCTGGCAGGAGCCCACCACCACATGTAAATAGGGCATCCTAAAAGCACCTATCAATTAAGGCTTTTACCACTGCCCCCACAGCAGAGTCACTAAATAAAGGAGCTGTACTGAGCTGAGTTCTGTGTCTTACTGCCTACGATCCAGTCTTCCCAGAGAGAGCTGTCTCTTCGTAAGGCATGGCTCATGGAAACCCTGCTTTCGCCGTTTCTCGCACCTCCCCTCGTGACCTGGTGGCCAACGGGTCCCGAACTTAGAGAGAGAGTGCATGGTGGAAATTGAAATGGAACCCGACCGGGCAGCTGACCGGTTCTAGAGCCACCAGCTCCGGTAGCAGAGACCCACAGCAATGCGGTGCGCGACCCGCCGCACCTCGGCGCCCGCAGGAGACCAGCGCCACGCCCAGCAGCTGGCCCCCCGAGATCCCCGCACCCCATAGAAAATGGAGAAATCAAGCTGGAACTTCACTGGAAGCTTCCATCCTACTGGCTTTCACAATACTGGATTCAGGCTACTGGAGGGAAAATTCAGAAACAGTCTTATGTAGCTGTAAACATTACAAACTACAATACCAACCTTCCAGGCAAGATGAGACCACTGGTGCAATAGTAGCATGACTATTATGGGGATAAGCAACCACTTTCTGACTGGATTTGAGGCCTGTAACCTGGTCAAAAGCCTGAGGCTGGGGAGGTCATAGGCCCTAAGTGGAACCTATTACTGCTGTTTTCTAAGTACATGTGATGTCAAACTTCTTTGTAAACATGTACTAATATGCTTATACACATAGATTACAACTGGTCTCAGCCTCGGTCATAGAAGCGTCTATTTACAGTGGGCAAAGAGACTCATAACTGGTCAAAGTGCTGAGAACAGGTGACAGTTAAATGATCAGCCTAAACAGACCATCCATATCATCCCCTCCAAAGCTCCAGGAACAGCGTAGAAGTAGGGAAGAGAAGAGGAATGTAAGAGTCAAAGGAAGGAGTCGTGTGAAACGCTGCCATTACACTGGAACTCACTGCAGCTGTGGTTACCTGCACAAGATGGGGCCCATCAATTCTGTCATGGATGAGGAAACAGCTCATGAGTTACCACCCCTCCCTGAGGAGCTACTGAAAGTTAATAGTTGCTCAGGAGGTAATCATTTTCTTTGCGTATGGACACATGCTCCAGTAAATAACCCCTCACTGATGCTCATGTAAGCAACCCTAATTAAATTCAGTAGGTCACAAAAATAGCAAAACCAAACAAAAGGAAGAGACATGAAAATAAGAGGGGGCCTGTTGGGAAGTAGGGGTTCAGTGGGAATGGGAAAGGGATGAAAGAGGTAATAAGGGGCAAAAACAGCCAAAATACTTACATACATATATGTATTTGAAACTGTCAAAGATTAAGTTTTAAAAGTGTCTTAAAATATACTGGAAGTATGACACAAATAAAACTGAAATATTAAAGAAACAACTACAACCCTAATTATGAAAAAGAGACCACAGAGGAGGCAGGGCAGGTGGATTTCTGTGAGATCCAGGCCAGTCAAGGTTACAAAGCCAGACCCTGTCTCAAAGAAAGGGAGGGAGGCAGGGGAGGGAAGAAAGAAAGGAAGGAGGGAGCGAGGGAGGAAGAGAAACTACCATGAACCCCAACAAACTAGGCCAGTGAGATGGCTCAGTGATAAAGGCAGTTAGTTGCTACCAAGCCTGACAACCTGAGTTCAATCCCTATAACCCAAATAGTAGGAAAGAACCAATTTCCCCAAGTTGTCCTCTGACCTCCAAATGAGTATTGTGGCACATACACACAAATAAATAAACAAATGTAATTAAAATTTAAAAACGAGCTGGGCATGGTGGCACACACCTTTAATCCCAGCACTCAGGAGGCAGAGGCAGGCGGATCTCTGTGAGTTCGA
>NW_008350329.1:1301826-1304396 GCF_000622305.1 Nannospalax galili
TTACATTTTCCATCTCTGTCCCAGAGATGTTGGGGAAAAGCACAGATACTTGTCTTGGGAGTGTTAAGTTCCTGCCCTACTGTCTTTGAGGAGATGAGAGTGGGCTTCTTGGTTGTATGTGAGTGACCCTTGAATGATTTACAGTTGCCTAGAATAAAACTGTTACTTGAAAAATAATAATAATAATAATAATAATAATAATAATAATAATAATACTCCATTTTGATTTTTAGTAGAATTTAAGGAACGCTTTAATTTTTTAAGAAGTATTTTATTCAGTTTATTTTTAATGTGTATGAGTGTATTGCCTGCACGTGTGTAAGTGCACCCTTGCCAAGCAAAATTACAATCTGTATCCATTTACTCCATTTTGATTTTTAGTAGAATTTAAGGAACGCTTTAATTTTTTAAGAAGTATTTTATTCAGTTTATTTTTAATGTGTATGAGTGTATTGCCTGCACGTGTGTAAGTGCACCCTTGCTAAGCAATGCCTGCAGAGGTCACAAGGCATCGGATCCCCTGGAACTGGAGTTATGGATAGTTGTTAGCTGCCATGTGCTGGGAATCAGACCCAGGTACTCTGCAAGAGCAGCCAGTGCTCTTAACCACTGAGCCATCTCTCAGGCCCCCAACTTAATTTTGTTCTTAAAATAAATGCTGCAAACAAGCTGGGTGTGGTGGTGCATGCCTTTAATCCCAGCACCCAGGAGGCAAAGGCAGGTGAATCTCTGTGAGACTGAGGCCAGCCTGATCAACCATACAAGGTCCAGGCAAGCTGGGGCTCTAGGGAGACCCTGTCTCAACCCAACCCCCCAAAAACTGTTGTAAACAAATGCATATTAAGCAAAATTGCTAGATTCTGTTCAGATTTTCCTGGCTCTAAATTGTGTGTGCATATATGTGTATCGCCGTACATATACATATAGAGGCCAGAGGATGATGTCAGGTGTCTTTCCTTATTTTTTGAGGCAGGGTCTCTAACTGAACTTTGAACTCCCCATTTTGGTTAGACAAGCTGGTTTGTGAGTCCAGAGTATGTGCCTGTCTTGACCCCCCCCACCCAGTACTGAAATTACAGATGTACAGTCATGTACCCAGCTTTTATGTGGGTGCTAGGGATCCAAACTCAGGTCTTTGTGAGCAGGCACCAAGCCATCTCCCCAGCCCAAATTTTTCTTTAAAGCAACAATACAGACAGATGAATCTTGAACTTCTTTTTTTCACAGGAACAAACGTTTTACAACAGTGCCACCTACTGTTATTACATACAGATTACTATTAATGCATCGTCTGACATGACTAAATAAAGTGAATATTCCAAGAATTTTTTTTTTGGTTTTGGAGACAAGGTCTCACTGTATAGCTCTATGTGGCCTGGGACTCCATATGTAGACCAGGCTGGCCTTAAATCTGCAGCAGTTCTCTGGCCTTGGCTTCCTGACTGCTGTGACTACAGGTGTTCATAACCACACTCAGCTTCATTGATTTGTTTTTTTTTTTTCAAGTTTGCAAGCTGAAAAAATTGTCCTTTAATAGTTTTCACAAGCAGAGAAAGTATTTTATGGCCTTTATTTTATTTTTAATTATACATAAATGTTTGTATATGTACAGGTATGTACACATGAGTGAGTACAGGTGCCCACAAAGGCCAGAAAAGGGTATCAGATTCCCTGGAGCTGGAGTTATAGGTTGTTGTGAGTCACCTGGTTTGGGTGCTGGGAACTGAACTCTGATCCTCTGCAAGAGCAGAAAGAGTTCTTAACCTCTGAACCATTTATACAGCCCCCATAAAATACTCTTTAGAGATAAATTGTGTCTTAATTTCAATTTCTCTAATACTGAAGATTTTCTAAACACAAGACCATTTAACTTCTCAAAGAATATATATATGCCGCTTCCCTGGGCTCTGTCCAGCAGAGCCCAGTAAAAACGACCACCATCAACGGCCGGTTCAAACTTCTCTTTTTTTTTTTATTGCCCGGTTCCATCCCCTTTTATCTCCTTCTCCCTCCAATCACACCACATTCCGTAGGATACACGAGCCAGATCGCTAGACAGGATTGGTCGGGACACTCTGTCCCCGAGCCCTTGTGCCAGCAGCCACGCTTTCCTTCACTGCTGCGCATGTGCCATTAACTCGTCATGGGGCTTGGCAGGGTGCCCGGGCGCCATCTTGGGCACTCCCACATGGGCCCGCTCTCCACATTCTGCTATGATTTTATTGAGTACATTGCTTATGCGCTTATGTATGCAGCTCTTCTCCTACTTCTTTCCCATGATTCATAAGTGTGTTCTCTAAATAGCATTCCATAGATCTTGAATACTTTATTCACAAGCCTGGCCTCAAAATGACTACATAAACAAGACTGAATTTAAGCTCCTGATATTTCAGAATTTACCTGCCAAGTATGGGAATGACCTTGCTCAGCTAAAATTTCCTATCTGAGCAAACTGGATATGAAGATACTTACCGTGTATGCAGTTGTCTCATCAGTGCATGCAGATGTACAGGCCAGGGGCCTTCCCCTGTTGTCCTCCACGTTAGTGTTTGAGACAGTATTTCACTTTA
>NW_008350329.1:1305534-1344116 GCF_000622305.1 Nannospalax galili
TGTGGGGGTCGGGATGATCAGAAGAAACATCACCGTGCTTCTCATCACTCCTGACGCCATCCTTGCCATTCTGTGGAGCTGGGCGAATGAGTCTCTCCGGTACCCACACTGGGGTCTCAGCTTCCTGTGGAAACACACAAACAGAGCCTCTGGTCCAAATTAATACGGGGTCAGGGCCATTCCATTGTCCTGTGAGCACATCCTTCCAGTACACCATAGGTAGAGGTGCAGACTGCCACGTCACATGGCGGTCAGCAGCCGTGTGCCCGTGTGCATCCTGAATCAAAAAATTAATGGTGAAAAGAGCTATGTTAATTCTCTCCCCAGGGGATTTGTAGTCCACCCCTATTCCCCCTTTTTGTTTTTTTAGATAGAGTTTGAGTGTTTGGTGGGCACGTTCCACAGTCCCCTGGCCCTGCGGGTTATAAGGAATGCCATGGATTAATTGGATTCCCAGTTGATGACAGAAGGTGGTGAAATGGGCCGATGTATAAGCCGGGCCATTGTCTGTTTTGAGGACCTTAGGCATGCCCCAGGCAGCAAACATCTGCCAGCAAACGGCAATCACATCTGTAGCCTTTTCTCCAGCTCTTGGGGTGGCTGTAATCACCCCAGAATAGGTATCTATTGCAACATGGAGGAACTGCAACCGTCCAAAACTAGGAACATACGTGACGTCCATTTGCCAGATGTGGTTTGGCCTTAGTCCTTGAGGGTTGGCTCCCAGGGAGGGTACAGGTAACGAAGTCACACGATGCTTACAGGATTTAACTATTGCACGGGCCTGTTCACGAGTAATGGGGAACTTGATGCGAAGGGTTTGTGCATTGACATGGAACAAAGAGTGTAGGTGCTCTGCCTTTTGGACTGGTGTCAGGGTAGGAAATACAAACACTGCTCTGGTAGCTAGGTCCACTTGTGAATTACCTTCTGCCAGCGGGCCTGGGAGACCAGAATGAGCACGTATATGCAAAATGCAGAATGGATTAGCTCGTGCCCAAATTTCCTGTTGTATAGCTGTGAACAGCTCACAAACGGTGGAAGAAGCTTTTATTTGTCCCACTGATTCCAAGGAGGAGACTGCATTGACCACATATTGACTATCAGATAAAATATTAAAAGGCTCATGGTAGTTTTGGAAGATATGTAGAACTGTAGCGAGTTCAGTCATCTGTGGTGAACTAAATGGGAACAGAATAGAGACAGGAGGGTGACCTTCCATAACATAACCTCCAACTCCATCCTTAGAACCATCAGTGAATATGGTAATAGCATGTTGTATGGGATCAGAACGGGTAATTCGAGGCCAAACGAGAGGATTCCTCATAGCAAAGTGTAGCAAAGGATGTGCAGGATAGTGATTATCAAAGGTACCTGCAAAAGAAGTGGCTAAAACTGCCCACTCGTCATTCGAGTGCATTAAGATCTCCACCTGCTTGGGGGAGTATGGAGTTATTATGTACTGAGGCGGAAAGCCAAAAACCTCAATGCATTGTCGTATACCTTTGAGTGCCAAGGCTGAAACTAGCTGGGGGTACCATGGCAGAGTGGCTGATGGGGAATAAGGCAAGTACATCCAAAGGAGTGGACCATTCTGCCATAAAACACCAGTAGGAGATATGTCAGAGGCAAGTATGCAAAGCTGAATAGGCAACTCAGGGCTAAAGCGATCCAATTGGGCATCCTCAAGACTCTTTTCCACCTTAACAAGACACTCACGTGCTGCAGGAGTCAACTGCCTTGGTGACTGCAGATCTGAATCTCCTCTTCACATATCAATCTGGCCAGGAAATCTGCAAACGGCTCTGTTGGTCCCTGTAACACTTTGGACAAACTAGCACTGAGGTCCCCGGAGCCGGTAAGAGCCTTCCAGGCTTTTAGGGCATTATCATTAATTTGATTATACACCTGCCCTGGATATCCTATCTGATTATTTGCAAACTGCCCCTGTCCCATAAGCATGTCTACACTCCAGGCAGGTTGACCATTTCTGGTATTTTCTGCCATGGTCTGATGTGAATAATCAAAGTAGGCAGCTTTCCATACTAAGTATTGACCTCCAGATAACACTGCCCTGCATAAATTGCCCCCGTCAAATGGGGTCATGCAAAATCTTTTAAGGCCCTCAACTTGGGTCAGGGTATATGCTGCTTGGGGACCATAGCCAGAGACAGCTGTTTTAATCCTCTCTATAATCTTCCATTCCACTGGCTCATGGTATCTCTGATTATTATTGGTATGGTCCTCAAATACAGGAAAAGCAGAGGTCCCTATACCTAGTTCTTCTTGTCCCCATATGTGAGAGAATCGCATCTGTGCCACCCCGGATGGCACCACCACAGGAGGACCTGGAGATCTTGACATATACTGTGGTGGTGGCCCCCGTCCAGGGGTAGTTCTCCCTTGATTAATTAGCTTTTCGCAGCCACATCTTTGGTCTTCCTGTCCTCCCTTATCTTTAGTGGGTTCTCTAATGTTTAAATGCTGCATAACAGACTCCAGATCATCTGAGTCATGGCTTTCTGCATCCTCCTTTTCTGCGCTATCGGCCCTCTGAGAGTTTATGGAGCATTCCTCCTTTAGTTCCTCCAATGCCTGCTTGCCCTGTTTCAGATCCTCAATATATTTCCCCGATCTATCCCTCAGGCAGGAGCCGACCAAAGTCCAAACTGCCAAAACACCTCTGGGTAATTTCCCTTCCTGTCCACATCAAGCAGGTCACGCCCTAATTTTTCCCATGACTCCTTGTTAAGGTAGCCCTCTTCAACAAACCAAGGAGCCACTTCCCTGACTGCCTCAAGGAATGTTTCCACTGTGGAGTCCTTTAATTTTATTCCACAGGTTTTCAGCAACTGAATCAGAGCCTTTTGTACCTTAGGCTTAGCTTATAAGTTTCCCATGTGTTTCCTTATGTAACTATATGCTTCCTCCTGTCTTTTTTTTTTCTTTTTTTTCTTTCCAGGAGCTTCTCCGTCCCTATAAACAGGGCACTTTAAATTGCTAGCAAACCTTACCTTTCGTTTTTCTTTTACTTATCATATTACAGTCACACTTTGCACTCTGAACAACAGGAAGGGACCACGAACAAAAACAGCAACAAAAACAACCGCACAGCAAGGAAAAACACTAAAACAAAAAAACTATCCATGAAGGAAGAAGTGAAAGTGAAAGCAAAAGCAAAACCGAAAGCAAAAGCGAAAGTAAAAGTGAGAATGAGAGGTTCCTGTACAGGCCACCAACTGCCGCTTCCCCGGGCTCTGTCCAGCAGAGCCCAGTAAAAACGACCACCATCAACAGCCGGTTCAAACTTCTTTTTTTTTTTTTATTACCCGGTTCCATCCCCTTTTATCTCCTTCTCCCTCCAATCACACCACATTCTGTAGGATACACAAGCCAGATCGCTAGACAGGATTGGTTGGGACACTCTGTCCCCGAGCCCTTGTGCCAGCAGCCATGCTTTCCTTCCATGTCCTTCACTGCTGCGCATGTGCCATTAACTTGTTGATCACACAGTCATGGGGCTTGGCAGGGTGCCCGGCCGCAATCTTGGGCAGTCCCGCATGGGCCCGCTCTCCACATCTCCCCCTTTTTGTTTTTGTTAAAGATCCTGCTGCCTCTGCCTCCCAAGTGCTGGGATTAAAGGTGTGTGCCACCACGCCGGGCTTCAAAGAATATTTTTTTGACATTTCAGTTACATCAAAACTTACTTTAAGAAAGAGATATGGTAGGGCTGAAGGTAACAGCACTTAATACTCTTGCAGAGGAAACAAATTCAGTTCCACACCCATGTTAGGAGGCTTCAGGGGAATCCAATGCTCTCTTCTGGCCTCATTAAGTACATGCACAAACCGACACTCAAAACCTACCTACACACACACACACACACACACACACACACACACAAATATACATAATTAAAAAACAAAAGGTGGGGCTGGAGAAATGGCTCAGCAGTTATGAGTACTGGCTGCTCCTGCAGAGAACCCCTTTTCAGTTCCCAACACCCACATGGCAGCTAATAACTGTCTGTAACTCCAGTTCCAAAGACTCTGACACTGTCTTCTTGCCTCCATGGGCATTGTACACATGTAGTGTACTTACAAACATGCAGGCAAAACCCTTTTACATGTAAAATAAATAAATTAAAATTTGGAGAAGAAATTTTTTGAGACAGGGTCTCTCTAGTGGCCCCAGCTGGCCTAGAACTTGCTATGTAGACCAGACTGGCCTCCATCTCACAGATATCCACCTGTTTCTGCCTCCCAAGAACTAGGATTAAAGGCATACACCACCATGCCTAGTAAAAAAGAAAAAGAAAAAAAATTTTAAATCCCCAAAACTTAGAAGGGGTGGGGGGTATCTAGAGAGATGGCTTAGTGTTTAGCAGCACTTTTAGAGGGCCAGAATTCAGTTCCCAGCAGTTTACAACCACTTATAACTCCACTCCAGGAGATCTAACACCCTCTTCTGACCTCCACAGGTAACCACACACATGCATGTGTACCTGCATGCACACATAAAAGATAAAACAGTAAGTAAATAAATAAGCTGTATTATTGAGTTTTTTCTTTTTAAAAGGCCCTGGCATTAAAATGCAACCTTTGTATTCTTTTTAAAAAATATTTTATTTATTATTTTTATGTGTACAAGTGTATTATTGTCTGCATGTATGTGAGTGCACCCGTGTCATGCAATGCCACGGAGGTCAGAAGAGGGCTTCAGATTCCCCTGGAACTGGAGTTAAAGATGGTTTGTAGCTGCCAAGTGGGTGCTGGGAATTGAACCCAGGTCCTCTGCAAGAATAGTCAGTGGTCTTAACTGCTGAGCCAACTCTCCAGCCCCAGCAACCTTTGTATTCTTTACAAAGAATAGAAAGATTGATTCTGTATTCAAGAATCAATCTGTTGGCCTTAATCACTGAGACAGCTTTTAATTTAGTCTATACAGTATATTACAAAAAACGGTTAGAAACCCTCTGCAGCAACTCTAAAGATGAGCTCTGCTGCCCATTACTGACCTCAGCCTAACTTGGCTTGGCCCACAGTACAGAAAAAAAATACCATGTGGACAGGCACCCAGCCCCAAGGGCTCTTGAAATTCCAGAGTTTGGGAGTTGAATAAGTTTGAGAAATAATGTATACATAGATCTGAATTTCAGAGATTCATGACACCCACCGGACATTAAAGCTATGAAATTATTAAACTTTGCTAACCTTCAAACTTCCCCAACATTTTGAAGTTCAGAGCATGACAGCCTTGCTCCCTTTTCTCTTGAGGTGTACCTATTAGTCCACAGAGCTGCTTTTCCAACTATGTTAATCAAAAGACGTGAGACATCTCCAGTTTCTCACCTTATTTCCCAAGGAGGCTGGCACAAATTTTAAATCTCCAAAGCATTTACTAAAAAAGAATATATGTACTTTAAAAGACTAACTATGAACTTTCTAAACACATAGAAAACAAGACAAAAAAGTATAAAATACATTCATACTGTAGCTACACTTAGATTATTTGTCAATGATTTGTCACAAATATTCCTTTTCCCAAAAGAAAGTATTATGGATGGAAAAAAGTGAACTGAACAAAAATAACAGATGAGTTTTGTCATAAAACAGAGTATTCTTCAATTTTGGGGGTCTAATTTGTTACTTTATAAGCTTTGTCAATCAAAATTGAGATGAAGATGTTTTATGGAGGGTGGTAATTTTAGTGCATTGTAAGGCAATTGTATAATTTTCAACACTTTAATATTTTTTTAATTACAAGTTTTAGATACTTTAAAGGACATCAAATGCATTTCAGCTAATCACACTATTTGCTAATGATATGACTAATTTCACAATTTTGCTTCTGTCTCTCAAACTCAGATATTAAATTAAACCTAAAAAAATTCTTTCAAATTACCATTTTATACATTGATAACCGTGGACTTTTCCTAGGCAGTTTTATTTCAGTTTGGTTTTGAACTCAGGGCCTCACACATACTTAGCTATATTCTTGGCACTCTCCCAGGTAATTTTTAAAACAGGGTTAAAATGTATTTATCAATGAGTGTTGAGTAGTTTCTTAGCTATATCTAGTTTTTTATAAATGTTAAGCCATTTTCAGAATTAGAATGAACATCGAAACACTTTTTTAAACTAAAGGAATAGCAATAATTATAAAACTGGGGCCCCTCTATCATGCTTGTTTATTTATGCTGCCTCTGATGAGGAGAAAGGCACAAAAGTCTAATGGATAGCAGTTACTTTTTTACTGTTACTATATGCCCTATTTTATTATGCTCATTTAAAATTTTTTATTTATTTTTATTTAATGTGTACGTATTGCCTGCATATATGTAAGTGCACCCATGTCGTGTAATGCCCACAGAGGACAGAAGAGGCCATCAGATCCCCTGGAACTGGAGTAACAGACAGTTGTGAGTTGCCATGTGGGTGCTGGGATTTGACCTGGGTCTTCTGCAAAATCAGCCAGTGCTCTTAACCACTGAGCCATCTCTCCAGCCCCATGCTCATTTTTTTTCTAACAGTTATTTTTATGTATAATCGTGTGCATGTGTGTATGTGTATGTGTGCATGCACACCATGTGTGCAGGTGCCAGTAGAGGCCAGAAGAGGGTGTCAGACCTCCTGGAGCTGCAGTTACAGCTGAGCCACCCAAAAGTTGATGCTGGGAATCTAACTTGGGTTCTCTTGAAGAGCAGAAAATGCTCTCCACCTCTGCCTCTGAGTCATCACTCTAGCACAACTATTGTCTCTGTCTCTCTCTTAAGACAAGGTGTTTCATTACTACCTTACCTTATGAGGATAGAATGCTTACGAAGCCCTCCTTGTGCAGAACCTCACTTAAGGGCAGAACCAAAGAACACCCAGAGACCAGGAAGCCATGGGACTAGGCCTTCATCTTCAGGGGGACTAGAGAGTACTTCTGGCCCAGGCCTCTGACCCTAGTGGCCCCAGAGGTCAGTGCAGGCCACAGGCTTCAGCTCGAGTGGGTCTAAGAGTCCTGAGAGATCAGGCCTTTGGCTCCAGTGGTTCCAGGAAGCCACATCAGCACCATGCTTCTGACCATAGTCACTAGCCCTTGGTCCTATTGGCACATTACGAAAATGTGATCACCTCAGCTAAACTTCATGCAGACATTCCTTGATGAAGATTCACAGAAAACAAAACATCCAAATAGAGTTGGAAGAAGTCAAAACTGAAAGACAAACCCACTCCAATGGATGTACAAAACACAACAAAGAAACACAAAGAATATGGCTTAACCACCAACCATGACCAATCCCCAACCAGTCTACTTCCTTATGATGGAATTCAAAATCACAGAGATAGATGAAATGTCCGACAAATAACTTAAGAGTCTTATTTTTCCTTAAAGAATGGGTGAGGGGGCTGGAGAGATGCATCAGTTAAGATCACAGGCTGTTCTTGCAGAAGACCCGGGTCGAATCCCAGCACCCACATGGTAGCTAACAACTGTTTGTAACTCCAGTTCCAGGGGATCTGACACCTTCTTCTGTCCTCCATGGGGACTGCACGACACAGGTGCACTTACATATATGTAGGCAATACACACATACACATAAGTAAAAGTAATAAAATTTTTTACAAAAGAATTGATGCAGAGTGGTGGTGCATGCCTTTAGTCCCAGCACTTGGAAGGCAGAGGTCGGAGGATTTTGTGAGCGCAAGGTTAGCCTGGACTATATAGCAAGTGCCAGGCTGGCTGGGGTTTCAGGGAGACCTGTCTCAAAAAGAAAATAAGTAAAAAAACAAACAAACAAATAAATAAATAAATGGAATTAATGATCATATATGATTCAGACTAACAAAAGGAATCCAGGGAAAGAGGTACTCTTATTCATTCCTGATGGGAGTGTAAATTAATACAGCCATTATGGAAATCAGCTGGAGGTTCCTCAAGTTAAAAACAGAACTACTACTTGAATGTATGTAAATGGAATAAATTTCTTTATTCAGTGTTACTTCTGAAAAAAAAAAAAAAAAAGACAGAACTACCATAACACTCCCAGGCAAAGAACTCCATATTCTACCACAGAGATATCTACACATCTGTTTATTGCTGTTCTACATATGATAGCAAAGAAATGGAACCAACCTAGGTGTTTATCAACAGATGAATGAATAATCAAAATGTGATACACATACACAATTGAATGTTATTCAGCTGTAAAGAAAAATGAAATGTGCAAGAAAATAATGGACATGGAAAGTATATTAAGCAAGGTGACTTGAACTCAGAAAGACAAGAAGCGAATGTTCTCCCTAATATGCAGATTCTAACCTAAAATATATACATGTATATATGTAAACCGGTATTAAGTAGATGCAGAGTATAAAATTTATAAAGGAGTCCAGAAGAAGACACTATCAGGTGTTGAAGGACAGAATATAGGCAAAAGGACATGTGTCATTAAAGAGGTTACAAAGCTATTTTTTTTCCATCATAGTTTCAATCCATCATAGTTTTTTCTTCTTTTTTTATATGGTGGAGAAGTGAATTCGATTTTCTGGGTATTGAAGTAGCAAAAACCATTTAAAAAATGAATAAATAAAAACTGTAATTGATAGTGAAAGTGTAAAACCCTAAGTGTAGCACCACTGCTTCAGAATGGCCATCCTAACTGTACTGGAGTTCATGGAAATATACGGACTTTGAGACCAGGCAAATGTTTGAGAGACTTCTTTAAACCAGCGATGTAATGTTTTATTTGTAAGTTAATTAGAAAAAATTAATTCTTTTAGAAAAAAGACAGAGTTTCATGTTGCCCAGCTGGCCTTGAACTCATAAGGTGGCTGAGAATGACCTTGAACTTCTAATCTTCCTGCTTCAACTTCCCAGGTTCTGGGATTACAAGCTTGTGCCGCCATGCCTGGCTACATTTTTTAAGAATGATAAAATTAATGAAAAAAATCAGTCTGGTCTTTCTACTTCCATTTCATATTTTAAAGCTAATACTATATTTTAATAATATGAGTTCCTTTCAAAAACTAGCCAGTGAGAACAAAACAGTCTGGCTAAAACCTACTGAGCATCATCATTCTTAGAAACTTCCCTAAAAGGTACAGGACAGAAACATGTTTAAATTGATTTTGTAAGGGAGGCATCCCTGGCAGAAAACAATTTTAAATTTTAACTTCAAAATTGGGCAAAGTTTGGAACTGGAGATATGGCTCAGTGATTAACAGCACTGGCTGCTCTTCTAGAGTACCTGGGTTCGATTCCCAGCACCCACATGGCAGATGACAACTATTCCCAATTCCAGTTCCAGGGTATCCAACACCTTCTTCTGGCCTCTGCAGGATTTGCACAGGTGCACTTACATACAAGCAGGCAAAAAACTCATACACATAAAATTAAAATAAATTTTAAAAATTTAAATGGGCAAAGTTCATATGAAAAATAAAAAGTCATAAAATGGCAAGATAAATCAATAATATCTATGTGAACTCTGGGTGGAGTCTATATTTTCAATTATCACAGGAAACTTAAAATTTATTTACTATTTTGCCAATATAAATAAAATGGAAACACTTGAGGGAAAATAGGTTGTGCTGAATCAATGGAATTTTTTAAAGAGAAGATAATCTGTGAAATGGGATATCACTGTAGAAAACAAAGGGGTTTGCATATGGGACATAGGAAACTTTATAAGTATTTTGAACACTGTTTTATTAAAATAAGCATGGTAAGCTTATTATTTGTATAAACGTGTTAAGGATTAAAAAATGATTTAAATATATATATATATATATGCAAGCACTAACAATATGCCAAAGTGGTAGACACCCCCCCCAATCCACCCCATATATAAAGACTTGGGATAAATCCATAGCACAATTTAAAAAATTAAGAAGAAAACAAAGATATGCAAATCTCTTTCAGAATTATTACCAAAATGTCTGAGAAGAAAACGTTACATTAAACCAATTAGATTTCTCTCACTTCACACATGCTTTTAAATCTAACCAAATTAAAGAACTAAATGTGAGAAAAAAAATACTAATAAATCTCATCTACTAAATAAGAAATCCAGAAATTCTAACAAAGGGTCAGTGAGATGGCTCAGTGAGTAAAGGCACTTGCTGCCAAGCCTGATGACCTGAGTTTGATCTCAGGGACCCACAGAGTGAAAGAAAGAACTACTCCTACAAGTTGTCCCCTGATCTCCACACATACACTGTGGTATATACAACACACACAATAAATAATAAATGTTTAAAAAAAAGAAATCCCAACAATTATGTATTATTATGTACACAAAAATTTAAATTTTTGGTTTGACAAAACAAGACACAGATGACAGATTAGGAAAATGTGACACTCAAATATGAAAGATAAAAAATCGATAAGAAAAAGCAATAAGAAAGCAATAAGAAAAAGAGAAAACAGATCAAGAATGTCAGCACAAAATTTACAGAAGAGAAACAGCAAACCAACAAAAAATGTACACACACACACGCACACACACACACACACAGAGAGTTAAGCCAGGCATGGTGGTGTACACCTTTAGTTCCAGCAGAGGCAGGCAGATCTCTGTGAGTTCAAGGCCAGCCTGGTCTATACAGCAAGTTCCAGGATAGTCGGGGATCCATAGTGAGACTCTGTCTCAAAAACAAACAAACAAACAAACAAAAAACAGATGGTCAACCTTATTGGCAATCAATAGAATACAACCAAAAATCATTACATAAAGCCATGCTTTCACTAAAATGAAACCTGCAAACATTAAAAACACTAATAACATCAAATACTGGAATGGATGGTTCAAGAAATGGCACTACACACACACACACACACACACTCAAAAATATCTGAAGGGATTATAACAGCTTCAATCTTTTTGAGAAAGATGGCAATATCTGCTAAAGTTAGAATGATATATCCTTTCACACATCAGTCTCAGGATGGTAAGTTTGCAGTACATTTTAAAAGTTCCAATATATCAAGACATGTAATAAGGATATGTTATTATTTGCAGTGGCAAAACTAGGAAGCAGTGAAGTATCCCATTGGCAGCAGGATTAGGTGATGATTAGGTCTACAAGACCTGGAAGTTAAATAAATTTGTGTGTAAACACACAAAATCTTAGCATGGATTTGGAAGGGGGTCATGAAAGTGCACCCAAGCTGAGGAGCTATTGGCAATTGATGGCCGCTGGGGAGGGAGGGTCAGTTTTCTTCAGCAACCTCTCAGGGACTACCCATGTTCCAGTAGATAGTCCTACACACATGCACATACAGGCAGTACTAAGTGGATTCAGTGTGTTTAAAGAAACAAGCACGGGAAATTGGGAGGGAAAGTGGTGGGGACGATAGGAGAAAAATAGGAGGGGATGGATTTGATCAAAACACATTATGTGCATGTATGAAATTCTCAAACAATAAAAAAAATTTTTTTTAATCCAGCATGGAGGGAAGAGGGCTAAGGAGCTACTGGCAGTTGATGGCTGCTGGAGGTAGGGGGAGTCATTTTTCTTTAGGGGTGTGTGGCCACTGGCAGGTTGCCCATGCCTGAGTGGATAATCCCACACCCATGCACATATGGGCAGCACTAACTGGACTCAATAGGTTATAAACTTTTTAAAAAGACTGCTCTTCTAAAGGACCCAGGTTTGATTCCCAGCACCCACATGGCAGTTACAAACCATCCTTAACTCCAGTTCCAGGGGAATCAGAAACCCTCTTCTGACCTCAACGGCATTACATGACACGGGTGCACTCACTTACATGCAGGCAATACACTCATACACATAAAATAAAAATAATAAAATATTTTTTAAAAAGGCATGAAGTTGAGCAGAAGGGATATGCGTTGGAGGAGGTCCCAGGGGAGTTGGAGGGAGAGAATGGGGTAAACATGGTCAAGATACATTGTATACATGAAATTTTCAAAGTACTACATATTTGTAAGAAAAGAACACAGAGGAAGTTGTAGAAGACATAGGTCAGGCTGTTAATGACATGCTTCCTGGAAAGCAGTACATATCTTTTATTCATAACTAATATAGAAGACTCAAGAATAAGCCCATGTATCTACAACCACCTGAATTTTGGCAAAAATGCTAAAATATAGAGAAAGGACACCCAAACCTCTTTAACAAAATGTGCTTTCATATCCACATACAGAAAAATGAAACTAGATCCTTCTCTTTCAGAAACCCTGTAACAAAAATCAACTTCAAATGGATCAAAGACCTTAACGCAAGACCTGAAACTCAAACTGTCAGAAGAAAAGGCCAGCAAACACTTCAAGATGTAAATATAGGCAACAATATTCTGAAAAGGATTCCAATTGCTCAGGAAATAATGACAATTGACAAATGGGATTTTATGAAACTAAAAAGCTTTTGCACATAAAGGTAAAGGACAGTCTGCACAATAGGAGAAAAACTACTAACTATACATCTGATAGAGGAATAATATCTAGGATATACAAAGAACTCAAAAACAAAATAACAAAAAATCAAAAATCCAATAAATAAATAAGCTAATGAAATGAACAGACAGCTCTCAAAATATGAAACACAAGGGGCCAGTAAACATATAAAGTATGTTCAACTTCAGAAGCCATTAGAGAAATGAAAATAAAAGACATGAGTCCATCTCACCCTATGCAGAAGAGTCCTTAAGAAAACAAGTAATAAAGGTTTGGTGTGATGGTGCAGGCCTTTAGTCCCAGCACTTGGGAGGCAGAGGCCAGCAGATCTCTGTGAGATCAAGGTCAGCCTGGTCTACATAGTGAATTCCAAGACACCTGGGGCTACAGGGAGACCCTATGTCAAAAAGAGAAAAACAAACAAACAAACAAACAAGTAATACAAGCTGACAAGGGCAAGGACGCAGAAAAAACGAGGACGTTTTATACATTTATACATCATCAGTAGGAATATAAATTAGTCCAGCCTCTGTGAAAATCAGTTTGGAGGTTTCTCAGAAAACTAAACATAGATCTACTCTATGACTCACCTATACCACTCCTCACTGTTTACCTGAAGGAGTCTAAATCAAAATTTTATAGATACTTGCACATCAATGTTACTGTAATACTAGTCACCATAGCTAAGTTAATGAAACTAATCTACATATCTGAGAGGAATGGATAAAAAATGTGATACAGCGAGAACAAAATTACCATTTACAAGAAAATTTATGTATCAAATTAAGTAAATTCAGTCTCAGAAAGACAAATACAGCATGTTTTCTCTTATTGGTGGACTGGGCAGGGAGTTCTAGGAATGCAGCTGTCCTGAGTCATCACCCACTGGGGTGGGCTTTTGGGTGATGCCCTTCTGTCCTCTATACTCCTTTAAGTAACCCCTCACCCACATTCCTGTAAGTAACCCCAACAGACTTCCTAATTCAACAAGCTTAAAATAAATAGCCATTAATATGTGTGTGTAAAATGTAGCTTTTTAAAAAATAATTTATTAAGGTGTGTGGAGGGACAGGCCAAGGCAGCGCTTTCTGTTTTGAGTCTGACGACCTAACCTAAGTTCCGCCAGGAGACCTGGAGATCGCTGACGCACCCGAAGAACCAATGAGAGAGAAACATCTCAGACTCAGCGACCAATGGGAGGACAGGGAGGGGTATAAAGTTTGCTCCCTTGTATGCAATAAAGGAGAGCTCTGCTTGCAACACAGTGAGTCTGTGAGGCTGACTCCGGGCCTACTCATCCCCTGCCTCCGCGGTGGGAGAGAGGACCGGCTTAACAGCAACAGAGGTGTATGCATATAAGGGGTTTTGATCAAATCCATGCCCACTTCCTCCCCTCCAATTTCTCCGATATCTCCCCATCATTTTTTTCTGATAGCTTCATGTACTCTTTTTTTTTTTTTTTAATGGGGCTTTTTGCTACTCTAACATTTCCCCCTCTGAAGAGGTAACCCTAAAATCTTTTAAGGATTAGATTAAAGCTCCCAAACACTTTCGACATTTTTGGCCTTTGGAACAAAGTATGTTGCTAAGAGGTTCAAGGACATTGTGACTTTTAGCCAAGAAACTGGCTACTTTTCTTTGGGGTCTTTTTACCCTAACTGCCTAGCCTATTCCTACCTCCTATTCTTAAACAATGTACGAAGTCCTTCGAGCCAGAATCCAACCAGCGACCTAAGGATTACAGTGCTCTATCCACTACAGTCCTCCTCTCTACCAACTGAGCTATTGAAGATAGCTTTACTGAAGGAAAAAAATTTTATTTAATATTTTCATATATTGTACCTTTATATCTGAAATGGGGTTCTTATGAGAAGAATATACTTCTATCAGTCAGACAAGTTGTTTTTAAGGAAGGTATTTGTTATCTTTGCTGGCATATTAGCTATCATTCTCTTTTATAGTTTTAGGCATTATGTATAGAATTCCTACAGTTTTCTCTCCTGCTTTCCAATACTCACAGGTCAGCATGTACAACACTGCACAGAAAACATCTTACTCCATTCTATTTCTTCATGCCAAATAAGTATCCCTTATTGCATTTTTGCCCTTTTCAGAGTTTACAAAGAAAGAACATTATGGGCTGGTGAGATGGCTCAACAGGTAAAGATGCTTGACATCAAACTAATGACCTGAGTTTGATTCCCAGACCTCATATGGTAGAAGGTGAGAACTAACCCCACAAGTTGTTGTCTGACCTCCACAAGCACACCATGCACTTTGAGTATATTTTAACACTGTGTGGCTATGGACTATCAGATAAAATAGCGTGCATGTCTATGTGTGCGAGCAAAAAGTTTTTGATAGGTCTGTGGTGAATTTTGCTAGTGCATTTTCAAGAGATATTTTCCCAAGTTACCATCTAATCTATCATTTCAATTTTGAGAATTATACCCATAAAACAGAAAAATGGAGAATTTGGATTTTTTGCTTTTTTCACTGGTTTCATACCATCAGGAGTAAATTAAACAGAATATACTCCAGAGAAAGCAGCCAAATTACTGTCATTTTCCATGGAAAACCCACCATTCTGAATGAGATACTTTAGAAATGGGGAAGAGATAGAAACATTGTAGTTACAGTTACATTAAAAATATATACTAGGCCAGGCGTGGTGGCGCATGCCTTTAATCCCAGCACTCGGGGAGGCAGAGGCAGGCAGATCTAGTTCAAGGCCAGCCTGATCTACATAGTAAGTTCCAGGACAGCTGGGGCTACAGGGAGACCCTGTCTCAAAAAGACCAAACATATATATGCAAACTAATTGTGTTCAACTCTGGTTGAAGCATTGGTCTGAACCGATTCACTGCTGTATCCACTCTTACACACCAAGCACTACGTAGGGGAGATACATAAACAAGACAAGCTCTTCCACAGTAAATTTCCAAGTTTGTCAGAGCTGGGGACCTTTTTCTCTGAAGGGTCAGATACAATTTTACAGGCTTTGGAAGCTATGCAGTCTCTGCTGCCAACTAAGCACCTGTGTTCTAGGGTACAAAGAATCATACATGATCCATAACAAATGATAAACTTCATTTACAAATCAGATGGTAGGCCAAATATGTGGCCTTGGGCTACGGTTTGATACTCAGTTCTCTTGTGGAAACAATTAACTAGCAATTCAATTTATGTGGCAAATGCAAAGGTTTGTATGCAAAAAGCACATAAAAACATAACCCAAGAATCAATGAAGGCTTGAAAGAAAGCAACAGTCTAAAAAGTTCATTTTCTTTTTTGTTGTTTTTGTTTGTTTGTTTTTAGAGACAGGGCCTTCTCAACTGTGTAGTCCTGGCTTGCATGGAACTCGATTTGTAGACCAGGCTGGTCTTGAACTCAAAGGGAACTGCCTGCCACTGCTTTCTGAGTGCTGGGATTAAAAGTGTGTACCACCACACCCAGCTATAACTTCATTTTCTTAAAGTCAGTAAAATAAAATAGTTTCCCATGATGTGCCACCACTATAAAATAACTCAAAATTTCATTCTGAAAATGTAAAATATATGTGAGCATAAAAGAAACACTTTCCTATATTCTTTCATAACTACCAAATTACTCTGTGAGTCCTTGTGACGCTCACCTTGAGTGACTGTTTTGAGAACAATTAAGGTTGATAAAAATCTCAGTGACAAGTTGGAGCTCTTGAAGAACGCAGCTGACTTTGGTTTATTCTCCACAGAATGCTCTAATGAAATCTCTTGAGTCCCTTTAATCACCACTCCTTTAAATACATCTTCTCCCAGTCTCCTCAACGTTGATGTCAAAGTTGAATGCTGTTAAAAATATACACAATTGTCTAGTTTAAATACTATGATCAAATTTATGCACTGAAAGTGGAAAGAAACAGAGTTGAAAATTGCAAAATTATAACTGTGCAACTAACTTTTAAAATGTGAGTATGGATGTTATGAGATGTAAAAACATTAAGATCAGGCAAAATCTAGCATAAATATCAAAGGAACAGAGTCAGGCTCCTCTCTGAGTTCCCTACTCTTCAACAATCACTGACAAGTTCTAATGTTTTATAAAAGTACACAACATTAGAAATAATTTTAAAAACCAAAAATAGAATTTCTTTATCTTACCATTAGCATAATTACTATAAGTTTTAAAGTTGTTAAATTTTTCTATTTTTTAGTTTTCTATTATTTTAAATCATTTTAAAACTTATGTATTACTTTTCCCCAATGATATTAAAATCTTACTGATATACATTTAAATTAGATTGCACCAGTTGTGCCACTCACCACCCAATCACAAAATCTCAGTATAATTGTTTCTTATTGTCGGTGTACAAATTCAAAATGTGTTATCAGCACTGCAGGATCAGTGGAGCTGAGAATCAGGTGTTTACAAATCCTCCTCCTTCAGATCATTGTAAATGTCTGTGACAAGGGCTAGTTTGAGCATTCTCATCTGCACCAGTTTGAATCGTTTCCTTTTCTGTGAGTCATACGTGGACTATCACTAGATACTATGTTATTTTGGAGATATTTTAGACCATAATTTCTGCTTTGTTCATTTTCTTGTTTCAGTTTATTCCATGTGAATTTTCTATGATTCCAACCCAGTATTTTATTCTTTTGAAACTGTTATATTTTTCAGAGTAACTGGGGATATTTATAGTGTAAGTGAGCTGAAGACATGAAGCAAGTGAGTCATTTTAGAAGTAAAAACAGTAAAATATAGTTGAGAAGCTATATGTCAGAAGAAGGCTTCAGATTCCCTGGAACTGGAGTTACAGACGGATGTTAAGTCACTGTGTGGGTACTGGAAACTGAAGCCAAGTCCTGTGCAAGAGTAGCCAGTGCTCTTAGCCACTAAGCCATCTCAACCAGCCACAAACTTTTTATTTTTAAAATATGTGTTTTGGTGATATTATATATTTGAGAGGAAAAATACCATAAAAATTATACTTTTATATTGCTGCTCAGGCTTCCCCTAAGGACACTGAAACCAATCTACACTCAAAATGTCTAATTTTCTATCTAAAAGCCCTCACCAAGAATCAGAAAGATATAAAACTAAACAAAAGAAGGCCTCCTGGTGCTTACCACAGGCTGTTTTTACACTGACTGTATAGAAAGAAGAGGCAGAGCAAACCTGCCCCCATATACACCCCAGCCCAGGTCACTGTGCCTGGTCTGTATTGTGAATGGGGAGACATGGATTTGAGGGGGACATGACTTAATTTGTTCCCATTTCCCTGAAGTAAAGTGGAAAGTTGCACTGGGATTTGGCAGAGAGGTTCAGGGAGTGGTGTAAAATTAAAAAAAAAAAAAAAAAACTAAACAAAAGAAGACAATATCTGCCAATGACAGTCTAACAAAATCTCAGAATTATTTGACAAAGAATTTAAAGCAGCTCTAATAAAATAAGCATTATAAGCACTTAGAAAATCCCAGGGGCTAGAGAGACAGCTCAGAAATTAAGACTTGCAGAGGACCCAGGTTCAGTTCCCAGCACCCACATGGCAGCCAACTGTATGTAACTCTAATCACAAGGGCTCTGACTCCCTCTTCTGACTTCTGAGGGAATTGCACACATGTGGTATGCTTACATACACAAACATAAAACACGCATACACATAAAATAAAAATAAAAATTTAAAAATCCGATCAAAAGAAATATAAAAGCCTTACCAAAGAAAAACAGAAGAAAAGCCAACAGGAAATTTTAATAATAATAATATATGATTATAATACAAAATACGTAGTGACAATAAAATTCACTATACCCTTAGTAGCAGAATGGAGGGACAGAAAAAAGGATAAGGTAACTAGAAAATAAAATAACATAAAATAGTCAATTTGAATAATCAAAAAAGCTGGACAAATAATCAAGAAAACTTTAAGGCGATGAGAGGCTACAACAAGAAACCTAATAGTCATGCTACTAGAGTTCTCAGAGAAGAAACGCAGGCAGGACTGAGAAGATACTTAAAGAGCAGTGGCTAAGCTTCCCGGATCTGGCAATAATTAAAATGTTAAAAATAAATATACAGGGCTGGAGAGATGGCTCAGCAGTTAAGAACACTGGCTGTTCTTGCAGAAGACCCGCATTTGAATCCCAGCACCCAGATGGCAGCTAACAACTGTCTGTAACTCCAGTTCCAGGGGATCTGACAGCCTCTTCTGTGCTCCACGGGCATTGCATGACACGGGTGCACTTACCTACATGTAGGCAATACATGTACACACATAAAATAAAAACAATAAAAAAAGAAAAAATGAATATATAAGAGAGAGAGAGAGAGAGAGAGAGAGAGAGAGAGAGAGAGAGAGAAACTGAAGAACTTGAACAAATCCTAAACGGAATAAATCCATAAGAAATCAACAGCAAGGCCTATCATAGTCAAACTTGAGAACACCAAGGTAAAACAAGCAGGGAATAGTGACACATGCCTGAAATACCTGCAGGAGGGAGATGGGGGTGGAGGATGAGGAATTCAGGTCATCTTTGGGTACATAGCTCATTCAAACTCTGAGTCTTAGCTCAAAATTAATAAAGAAATAAAAATGTTATCAAAAGAAAAATACACAAACACAATAAAAGCTAGAGAAAATACATCTTGCATATATAGGGAACATAATCCAAATGGCAATAGATTCTGCACCAGAAACTAGAGACAGTAGAAGGAATTGGTACAGCATTTTTTATACATCAAGAGTAAAAATCTGTCAACTGAAAATCCAACTCCACTGAAAACACTCTCCAGGGCTGGAGAGAGGGTTCAGTGGTTAAGAGCACTGGCTGCTCTTGCAGAGGACCTGGGTTCAGTTCCTAGCACACATGGTGACTAACAACAGTCCATAAGTCCAGTTCCAGGGGATCTGATGCTCTCTTCTGACCTCTACGGGCACTGCAAGACATAGGTGCACTTACACACATGCAGGCAATACACTCATACACATAAAAATAATAAAAAAAAAAATTTTTTTAAAAAAAGAAAATACTCTTTGGGAATTAAATTTTAATTATTTGCTCCTTTAGCTCAGGATGTTAAGACAAAGGAAAACTAAGAGGATCTGATATCTGCGAACATACTGTAAAAGATAAAGAAAGAAATGATAAAAAAATATATTACATGAAGCATCAGGAAGAAAAACACAAAAAGCAAAAACACCTGTAACACTACAGACTTAAGTTTCATAAATTATGCTTAATGAGCAAAGCAGAAACTGACATCTAATATGATTGAAGTGTATGTTGAAAAAATACCTAACATCTAATGTGGTTATACTTTAAATGAGGACGATTAAGGGACAGAAAGAGACATTTTTTTTTATGTGTATGAGTGTATTGCCGGCATGTATGTGAGTGCACCTATGTGTGCAATGCCACGGAGGTCAGAAGAGGGCTTCAGATTCCCCTGGAACTGGAGTTAAGGACAGTTCACAGCCGCCATGTGGGTGCTATTCAAAAAGGTAAAATGGTAGAATCAGTAGACTAGTAAGTTAATCATATACAATGTGATACATTAAGAACACTTAAAACATCTAAACAAAGATGTCTATTCAAAGTATTATATATACATGAAAGCAAAATTCTAAAAAATGTTCAAGTAATCCACAAGAGAGCAGGGTATAAAAAAGACAACAGCAAAAATAATACCAAACAAAGTGACAGTTAAACCTTAACATAAGGTGATAAGTACATTAAATGTAAATTACCCAAAAATGTAAAATGAAACAGCTTTTAAAAACTGATTTAGAAAGACAATCCAGGGCTGGAAAGATGGCTCAGCAGTTAAGAGCACTGGCTGCTGTTGCAGAGAACCTGGGTTCAGTTCTCAGCACCCACATGGTTCCAGGGGATCCAACACCCTCTTCTGACCTCCTTGGGCATTTCATGACATGGGTGCATTTACATACATGCAGGCAATGCACTCATACACATAAAATAAAATGAAAATATAAATAAAATATTTAAAAACTACAATTCAGCTGGAAGTGACCTGGAAGCCACCTCTGCAAAGGCTAGCTCTCATAGTTTTGGAGAACACTATGTAAGCTGCTAAGGGAGAATAGCAATCAATGGTCTAACCCCATCTTTAAAGCCTAATAATCACAACAACTGGCACAGCAAACTATTTTGGGACAGTAGGGGCACTTTATCTTGGGGGTAATTAACAGCTACCTAATTGGATTTAAAGCCCACTCAATGAGAAGGAACTCATGTGTGGTACTGTAAACCTAGCCAAATAAACACAGCTGGAGCGATCACAGATCTTAGAGAAAACCCCAAGGCTGTCACATCCCTAGGCAAATGTAATTTCTTACCATCTGCTAACTATGAATCATTATATTTACAGACAAGTATGCCAGTCACCACTCATCAAAGAAACTTCTCTTGCAAACAGACAGCAACTGTTACAGAATTCCACAACTGGTCACACAGAGATTGTCTGTGAAATGCCAAATCCTAGGTGACACAACTACAATGGAACCTCTATACTTAAGGCTCATGGAACACAGTAGAACAAGGGGTAGAGAGAACACTAATGTATCTCTCAACTCTCATTAATGAAGTTCCCTCAAAAAACAGAGGTCCATGAACACAAAAGGACACAGACAGCCAAAGCACAGAGAATAAGAGTCTCTAGAGTGTGGGTCCTTGGGCAGGTCTCATATTAAACCCACCCAGGGCTCAGGGACCATTGTGGAAGATGGGGCAGAAAGACTGTAAGAGGGAGGAGGTTCATGACCATATAGAAATAGAGTTTTACAGGCTCCTGGGATTTTGCTCATATGAACCTGTAGCAATGTTGTCAGTATGCACAAGAACAATGCAAACCCAAGCAGAAAAAAACCCAATACAGAACTATGAAAATGGATAGCAGGACTCAATCTCAGCCAAAAACCTACTGGTAGCTGATTAGTGCTGGGTGAAGAATAGCTGATCTTAAAGGGGGAAACTCTAGATAGCTTGACTAGATCTCAGTGGATGAACTTGAACTGTGGGATGTTTTCAGACACTAACTTGACTCAGTAGGCCTTGACGTCGATGACAGAATGCATAAAATCCAGTGGGGAGCTATGGGCAGCTGCCAGTGGGGGAAAAGATATAAAGATAATTAAGAAAAAATATATACATATACACATATATACATACACATACAATCCAGGGGCTGGAGAGATGGCTCAACAGTTAAGAGTACTGACTGCACTTGCAGAGAACCCGGGTTCAATTCCCAGAACCCACATTGTAGGTGACAACTGTCTGTAACTCTAGTTCCAGGGGACCTGACACCCTTTTCTGACCTCCGTGGGCCCTGCATGACACAGGTGCATCATGCAGGTAACACTCATACACATAAAATAAAAATAATAAATAATTTTTTTAAAAAAAAGAGTACATACTGCCAGGCATGGTGGCACAAGCCTGTAGTTCCAGCACTTGGGAGGCAGAGGCAGGCAGATCTCTGTGAGTTCAAGGCCAGCCTAGTCTACATAGTGAGTTCCAGGCCAGCTGGGGCTACAGGGAGATCCTGTTTCAAAAAAAAACTTAAAGAGTACATTCTGCTCTTACAGAGGACCCATGTTTGTTTCCCAGCACCCATTGAGGGATGGGGAGCAGGGCTCAAAATGACGTGTAACTCCAGCTCCAGGAAGATCTGACACCTCTGTTCTCTTGAGAGCATCTGCACTTACATGCACATACCCACACACAGATATGCATACATACACATAACTTAGAATACAATAAAACTTTAAATATACAACCCACCTGTATGTTGTCTAAAAAAAACTTATATCAAATATAACAAATGTGGAAAATGGGAAAGAATGTAACAAAAATAGTAACAAATAAAAGCAGACTGACTATACTACTATCAAATAACTTCAGAAGCAAAAAAATGACTAGGAAGAAAAGGACATTATGTAATGATAAGACCAATCCACCAAGATATAATAGTCCTAAAGGTATATGCACCAACCCACAGAGATGTAAAGTGTGAGACAAAACAGGAGGAACAGGAGAAACACAAGTATACAGTTATAGCATGACTTCAACACTACTTCTCGACAACTGAGAGCAGTAGACAAAGTATCACTGAGGACATAAAACCACATATGAATACCATCAACTAGCATTTATAGAGCACTCCACTCAAGCACAGAATACAAATCTAAGTAACAACTTCAACAATACAACTACACTAGAAAAACAAAAAGACAACAGAAAGACCTCTAACCAACTTCTAAATAACACATACATCAAAGAGGAAGTTTCAAAGAAATTTAAAAGCTAGTGAGTTAAACATAATGAAAGGGCTTGAAGAAATGGTTCAGTGGTTAAGAGCTCTTGCTGCTTTTGCAGAGAACTGGAGTTCAGAGCCCAGCATTCACATTGGGCAGCTCACAAACACCTATAAATCCAAAGGACCTGATGCCTACTTCTGGCCTCTGCCGGCACCCCCACATACACGCTTGTACATACCTGTACATAAACACACACGTACACATAAATAAATCTTTTAAAAAATGTAAATGAAAATACAGCATATCAAAATATGTGTGATGGAGGATGGAGAGACGCTCAAGTGGTAAAGTGCCTACTGTATAAGCAGGAGAACCTGAGTTTGGGTTCCCAGCACCCACATCTGTAACCCCAGTACTGAGGGTGGGGGTTGGAGGATGGTGGAGACGGGCAGATCCTTGGAGCTCCACTGGCCATTTTAACCAAATCAATGAGTTCCATATTTAGTAAGAGACCCTGTCTCAAAAAAAAGGTAGAGGGCTGACAAGATGCCTTAGAGAGTAAAGGTGATTGTTGCATAAGCCTGACAACCTGAGTTTGATCCCCAGAATCTACATTAAATTTGGAACAAAAGAATAAACTCAACAAAGTTGTCTTCTGATCTCCACATATACTCTGTGGCACATACGCCCTCACATACACTTCATGTGCACACATATATTAAAAAAATAATAATAATAATAAGAGCCAGGTATGGTGGCACATGCTTTTAACTGCAACAGCTGGGAGGCAGAGTCAAGCAGATACCTATCAGTTTGAGGACAGCCTGGTCTACATAGCAAGTTCCACACTAGCCAGGGCTTCATAGTGAGACCCTGTCTCTAATAATAATAATAATAATAATAATAATGATGATGATGATGATGATGGTGATGATGATGATGATGATGTGGAGTGACTGGGGAAGATATGTGACCTCTGGCCTCTATATGTGTGTACACACACACACACACACACACACACACACACACACACCACAAATAAACCACAGAAACGTTTGACCTAACTAGAACAAGAAAACATTAAATTTACACGTAAGAAAAGAGTAAGTGGCTGCAGAGATGGCTCACAGGAAAAGCATTTGCTGAACAAGCAAGAGAACTTGAGTTTGAATCCCTAGAACCCACATAAAAAGCTAGGCACAGCCACAAACCTGTCTGTAAGGACAGAACAGAAGGATCCATAGGGTTTGCTGGCTGCCAGGCTAGCTCCAGATTCAGTAGAGACTGTCTCAAGAGAACAAGCAGAAAGTAACAGAGCAGGACACTTGAAGCATGCCTTCACACACACATACACAAACACAAAAGGGAAAAGTAGCTGCCACAGTGGCATACACTGTAATCCCAGCACTCAGGAGACTGAGGCAGAATGCTTGTGAATTCAAGGACAGCCTGGGCTACATAAGACTTTCTTAAGGTAAACTCATCCCTGCACACACAAAAAAGAAAGAAGTTTCAAATCAATAATTAAATTTATATCTCAGTAACCTAAAACAGGAATGGCAAAATAAAGTCAAACCAAGTGGAAATAAGGAAATAATAAAGATAGAAGAAATCAACTAAAGTGAAAACAGAAAAATGGAGAAAGTCAAAGAAACAAATAGATGATCCTTTAAAAGATGAATAAAAAGCACAGATTTTTAGGAAAAGACAAGGTGGAAAAAAAAAAAAAGCACAAATTAGCCCTATCAACAACTATCAATGATGTAACAGAGCTAATCTTATAGACCCTGAAAATATACTGGAACATTGTGGTAACTGATTTCAGATCTCTAAATATGCTGTACCTATGTTTTCATTTTACCTTTACATTCCAAATGTTCTACACATAAATTTGACAACTAGACAAAATGGTTCAGTTCCTCAAAAAGCTACAATAAATTATAAAAATTAGAATAATTCCATAACTATTAAGAAAACTGATTTCATAAGTTAAAACTTCCCTCAAACAAATCCCTGGGTCAAGATATTTTCACAAGAGAATTCTACCAAATATTTAAAGAATTCATACCATCTACCCAATAAATGTAAAAGATAATTTCAATTTGTATAAGCCAAGTAGTACTTTGATATATAACTAGACAAGGTTCAACATACAAAAAAAAAAAAAAAAAAAAAAAAAAAAAAAAAAGGTTGATTAGGCTCCAAAGCTAAGTTGAAGTAAAAATATCATTAAAGGGTTTCCCAAGGACTCTTTAAGAAACTCCTGGAATGATAATGTCATGGTCATAGGACACAAAAATAAGCAGAAAAATCATTTATATTCCCACATACTATCAACACAAACACATGGACAACAAAATCTAAAAGATAAAAATCACTAAGAAACAAATAGTTGAAAATTTCAAAAGAATATTGCACTTGAATTTTACTAAAAAAAAGAAATCAAAACAAACAAAAACTTGCAACACTGATGAAAAACAGCGCTGAATGGAAAGGTTATATTCCTGAGTTGAAAGACTCAACACATAAGATGTCAATCCTTCTGAAATTGATATACAGGTTTAATGCAATTTTGATCAAAATCTCAGGAGGCTATTTTAGAGAGATTACTCCCAAACAGAAAGAGGACTTAGTACACACATACACACATACACTTTTTGTTTACTTTTCTGTGAACAAGATCAAGAGCACTAGCACTAAATGAAATATTAGTTGAAGACAGATTCCAGTGAGTCACTTACCTGTGCTCCAGCATCAAGCTGCCTTAGGGACCAATATATAAACTTTATAAAAGGCTCATGAAGTTTGGCATTCACAAATGGCATCCACTGCAGCTGCTCTGTCATCATAGGCAAAAGCTAAGAACATAATGATGGAAAACAAAGGCACAGCATATTTAGATATATGGAAAAAGCTGCAATTTTCCAAAATATGAACTAAATGACTTTTAGGATTGGTTTAACAATTTCTGCAAAGAAGTCAGTTGAAATTTTGATAATGCACTGAATATGCATATTATCTAGGGGTAGGGAACTGATATCTTTAAGAAAACTAGGTCTGTCAGGATATGAATGCCTATTATTTAGATCTTTTAAATTTCTTTTAACCGTATTTTATGGTTTTCAGACTATGTTTTACATCAAAATTACAACATAGCTAACATAGCTATTTATTGAATTTGTCTATGTAGTTATCTTCATGTTGGTAGTCCCTGAAGGGCTCCCTTTAGTATCTCCAGGACAGGACTAGTGGTTAGTGAGTTCCCCCAGCCTTTGTTTATCTGAGAAAGTCTTAATTTTTCCAAAAATTAACCTTTCCAAAAAGGTTTGCTGGGTACAGTCCTCATTTCCATGCTCTGCCATCCAACTGCCTGTTGACCTGCAAGGATTCTACTGAAAGACCTGCTCACATGCTTACAGAAGCTCCTTTGTGAGTGGCAAGTTGTTTTTCTCTTGCTGCTTTCAAGATCTTTTTTGTCCTTGATTTTTGCCAATATGTTAATCTTTGTGTTAGTTTCTTTGGGGTTCATCTTTGTCGGGAATTCCTTAGACTTCATGAATTTGTATGTCTACTTTCTCAGTAAAAACATCTGGGAAGTTCTCAGCCACTATTTAGAACAAAACAAAACAAAACAAAACAAAACAAAAAAAAACCCCACTGTCCCTCCTCTCTTCCTAAGACTTCCACAATACACAATACATGTAATTGGTGACATGATGGTTTCCTGCGAGTTCTTTAGTCTCTTCCATGTTTTGCAAATTATTTCCATTTTTGTAACATATTTAGTCTTAGGAGATACTACTTCATATTGCACTATAATGGGGGTTTTCCCCCTTCAAGTTCTTTAAAACTATTCTACTCATTTATTTTTGAAACACAGAAGGTATAGTGGTTTGAATAAACAATGTCTCCCATAGACTCAAGTATTTGAACACTTGGTCCCCAGTTGGTAACGCTATTTGGGGAAATTATAGCCCTTTACAAGGTGTGGCCCTGCTGGAGGAAGTATGTCACTAGGGGTGGGCTTTCAGAGTTCACAGCCGTGTCCCACTTCCAGTTTGCCCTCTCTGCATTTTGTTTGCAATTAAAGACGTGATCTCTCAACTTCCTGCTCTGGCTGCTTCCCTTCCCCCTTCATGGACACTCTCTTTCCAGAAACATAAGCCAAAGTAAACTCCTCTTCCATGAGTCTCTTTTGGTAATGGTGTTTTATACAGTGACCAAAAGTAACTAATACATAAGGTATACCCAGTCTGATCGTAACAAATGTACCAGATTTAGTCTCTAATTGAATGGGTTTTTTGTTTTTAAATGTTGAACATAGCCTTAAATGGTAACAGGTACCAACTGTGATAAAATATACAACAAAATGCTCCAGAAGTTTCCAAGGGTCATTTCTAGTTTTTCCAAATTATTTGAGCAATTCTAGTATCCTTGGAATAAATTTAATATCTACCTATCCTGCTAAACCTTAAATGTCAACTTGACATAGCCTCAAGTCATCTGAGGAGAGAAGCCTCAAGTGTCTGTGAGGGATTGTCTTAATTGATGCAAGAGGGCCTAGGCTACTGTGGGCAGCACCATTCTTCAGACAGGTGGTCCTAAGCCATATAAAAAAAGCTAGCTAAGCATGAGGGAGAGAGTGAGCAATGTAGCAAGCCAGCAAGTGCTCCTCCATAGATTCTGCCTTGAGTTCCAGCCCTTCCTTCTCTCGATGATGGACCATTACCTAGAAGTGTAACATGAAATACACCCTTTCCTCCACATATTGCCTTTGGTCATGGTCTGTCACAGCAGCACAAACAAAACTAACACACTACAAAGTGTCATATAGTTCAAAGCTTATTCATATACCAAAAACAAGCTTCAAAAAAGGGTTGCATTATTTAAATTTATAAATTGTACATCTTTTGAAAAGATGTGAATACTTGCACTGGCCACAAATATTCAAATCCCTAATTGATACTATTTACTATTTTCTTATTCTATTGATTATTCATAAACTTTAAGATCAATCCATTTTATTAATAGGCTAGTAAAGCAAAACCAGTTTTTAATTCTATTTATTTTTTGTCTTTTTGAAACAGGGTCTCCCTGTAGCCCCAGCTGGCCTGGAACTCACTATATAGACCAGGCTGGCCTTGAACTCATGGAGATTCACCGGCCTCTGCCTCCCGAGTGCTGGGACTACAGCTGTGCACCACCACGCCCAGCCTAGTATTTTTTTTTAATTATTTACTTTCTATTTTTATTTTATTTAAGAGAAAATTTAATGATTTAAGAATTTCATAAAATGAATTTTGATTATATTCAGACATCCTCCATCTCCACCTTCAACCCATCATCACCCCCCATTGAGCCCAAATCTGACCTTATGTCTTCTATTTTTGTATGAAAAACCCCATTCATCTTATATATCTGAGCTGGATGCCAGAGAAATCATCTCTCATTAGACTGACAGTGATCTATGATTCTTACACTCTGGTGTGCCAATGTAAGGGCCCACTCCTTTTCCTTTGTATGTGGTTCTGGGTCTGGATATGTCCAGGTTTCTTGGAATGGGATTTTCACTCTTTAGTTCTGTTTCTCTTACACACTACCTAGGAATGTCAAGTAGAGATTTCTCTTTTTCTCAGTGGTAGGAACGCTAGGTTTTCTTCATCAAAGTTAGTTGATTGCAGCTCTTGCATGCAGGTTATAGTTTGGCTGTTTCTAGTCCTCACTCAGCACAATGACCCCACTGTGTTCCAAGGTGTTCTGCAATAGGCTGATTCCCCTCAGGGTTTTGCTGTTAGTAAAAGAAGCTAGGTCCTCATAGCAGGCAGCAATTAGCTTACAGGCCTCTGAGCCAAGATTCTGAGTGGCAGCTGGGAAATTTCACAGCTTCACAGAAGAGCTTTACACCAATGTCCTCTAGTTTATTTTCTGCAATCTGTAGCCTTCTCTGGTTTCTAATGTTGTTGAAAACTGCAGATAGGTCTTGACAGCCACTGGGTGGTGATTATGGCTGACCAACCATGGGTACCAGTAGGGTGTTTGGGTGGGCAGTCTGGCACAGCTCTGCCCCACAGGTATGAGTGGCCAGATTTGGCAGATACCTGACCACAAAGTCTGCCAGTGCATGGACAGCCAGATTGGCTTGGCTCTAGTGGTATTTTTATTTTATGTATATGTGTGTTTTGCTTGAATGTATGTAAGTGCACCACATGTGTGCAATGCCCTCAAAAGAGGGCGTCAGATGCCCTGAAACTGGAGTTACAGATGGTTATTAGCTGCCATGTGGGTGCTAAGAACCAAACCCTGGGTCCTCTGGGAGAGCAGCCAGTAGTGCTCTTAACTGCTGAGCCATCTCTGCAGTCCCTGAAAACAGTATTTTAATGAAAAGAATCTAGCCTCAGCAAAAAACTATAAATTCCAATTAAGTACAATATAGAATTTATCTTTATTTAAAGATAGAATGAATCTGAGCCATGTGAGATAAATGTCACTAAGTCAATGTAAAAATAGATTTTCACATAATCTGTTTCACATAAACAGATTTCATTTTTTTTACTATTTCATTTTTGAGACAGTTTCATGTATTCCAGGCTGACTTTAAACTTCCTACAGAGGAATAGTTTATAATGGTGCTATAAATTCTAAATAAGTTTATTATTGCTATACAATTATATTTATTATATTATAAGCAGTGTTTAAACAACACACTTATGTTATAGTTCTGTAGGCCAGTACTCTGATGTAGGTGTCAGCTAGTCAAAATCTGTGCATGTTTCTAGAGTTTAGGGGAGGATCCATTTCCTTACTCAGTCAAGTTTCAAGAAGGAGTCAGTTCTCTGCAATTCTAGAACCGATCCCCCTATCATTCCTGGCTAAGCTGAGGGCAATTTCCAACTTCATGAAGCTGTCTACTTTCCATTGTTCATGGCCCTCTTTGGTCCATCTTCAATGCCAGGAATGATGGGTTGTGCATCCAACCTCCTCTTCTGACTCCTTCTTGTTTAAAGACTCAAGTGTGTTGGACTCAAATCTCCCAGTTTTAAGAATAGTTAACTGACGATTTTAACTCCTTTCTGCCATGTACCATAACATACTGACAGCTTCCAAAGATAGAATGGGGGTATCTTTGTACCCATTATTCTACCTAGTACAAAAGATATTTAGAAGAAGCTTTTTAGTTAGGAGTAAAAAATGCACATAAATTACTCAAATAAAACCTTAAACTATACTTAATAATCATAAAATTATTGCTAAAAATAAGAACAATGTATATTTACTCTGTTTAAACTAGTTAAATGTACACTATTTTTTAAAAAAATAAAAAACTGTCCTTTCTTCATACCAGTTAGTACCAATATTAACATTAAGAAATTGCCCTTTAAGCCGGGCATGGTGGCACATGCCTTTAGTCCCAGCACTTGGAAGGCAGAGGCAGGAGGATCTCTGTTAAGTTCAAGGCCAACCTGGTCTACATAGTGAGTTCCAGGTCAGCTAGGGTTACTGGGAGACCCTATCTCAAAAAGACCCCCCCCAAAAAAAAACCAAACTGAAATTACCCTTTGATAGAGAGCCCTCAAAGATGACTTTTTTACCCCTTTATCCCAAAAGACAAAAAAAAAAAAAACAACTCCAATCGGTTATGTTCTTTACTTTTAAAGATCTATCTCTACTTTTAAAAAAAATTGTTTTTATTGAATTTTTGTGTATTTTTTATACAGAATATTCTCAAAGAATCTTAATCATCTTTATACCCCGTCCCCACAGGCACCCTCCCACAGCGCCCCCACTGGAACCCATATACTGTCATCCATATTAAGGCCTAATGTGTCAAGTCACTGTCCCCAGACGCTCCCCTGTACAAGTCCATCCACTGAGATCTAGTCAGCCTATTTAGAATCTCTTGTTTCAGAAAGATCAGCAATTCCTCACCAAGCAGTAATCAGCGGGCAATGTTTCCACAGCTAAGACTGGGGTCTGCTGATCACTTCCCCAGTTCTATGCCAGGTTTTTGTCTGTCTGAGTTGCATGGGACTTTTGTATGCTGACACATAGAATCATATCCTCTTTCCATATGGTCATGCACCTCCTCCCTGGCTCTAACAATCTTTCTGCTCCCTCTTCCACAATGGTCCCTGAGCCCTGGGTGGGTGAAGTTTAATATAGGAGTCCTGTCCATGTACTAAATGGGAGGAAACTAAACTGTGGTACTATAAACATAACCAAATATACATGGCTGGAGAGATCATAGCTCTTAGAGAAAACTCTTAGACTGTCACATTCCTAGACTAATGTAATTTCTTGCTATATGCAAAATATGTATCCTTATATTTACAGACAAATATTCCAGTCACCACTCATCAAAGAAGCTTATTTTGCACCCGTCAGAGACTATTACCACATACAACAACTGATAACACACAGAACATTGTCTATGAATTGCCTAGGCCTAAGCTACACATCTACAATGCAACCTCTATACCTAAGGTGCACAGAACATAGAACAGGGGTAATGAAGATGACACTAATGAATCTCTCAATTCTCATTAATGAAGATCCCTAATGTTAACAGAGGGACAGGAATACAAAAGGTTACAAATGGCCAAAACATCAAATATTAAAATTAAAATGTCAGTATGAATTAATCTTAACTTGGTCTGAAATGAATCATTTTTAAACTGTTGGTATAATCAATTTTCTATCAAAATGCTTTTGAGTCAGGTGTGGCAGCACAAATTTATAATCCCAGCAATGGGGAGGGAAAGGCCAGGGAATCCTAAGTTTAACAGCATTCTGCACTACATAGTATGACCTGTTTCACAAAGCAAAAATATTTTCAATTTTTTTTCAATTATAAAAATGCCAGAAGCTTTTCCTTACTTAATCTTCATGTCTACTGAATTATATATTTTATATTTAAAGAACAAACCTTGGGGGGGGGCGAGAGAAAAGGCTCATTGGTTAAAGACACTTACTGTGCTTACAGAAGACTTACATTCGGTTTCCAGTACACACGAGGCTCATGACTGTCTGTATGTCCAGTTCCAGGGGGTCAAATACCCTCTTCTGGCCTCCATGGGCACAGGTGTGCATGAAGACACACACACACACACACACACACACACACACACACACACACACACAGAGGTAAGACTCATACACATAAAATAAAAACAAATCTTTGAGGACAAACCTTTACACACTTCTCTTGAATTTCATTTCTCTGAGAAGATCTCAACAGTGGCTTTTCACCATCCATACCAGACTCTTCATGTTTCACTTTGCTAAGGTGATAGTCTGATATCCAGTCCATGAAAACAATTAATAGCTCATATACTTGTCCATTAAGTGGCACCTAGTCATCAAAAATTAAATCAAACATTTACTTCAATTCATAACTTCATAAAAACTGAAAGTTAAGTCTTAAATTTGGTAAGTAATTATAGAAATATTTACCTAAGTATTTTCAGATAAGTGTTTAGGTATCTCTCTAAACAAAAAGAAATTTCAAATCAAATATTTCCAATTAATACTAAAAATTTTAAATGCTGATCGGGCATTTAATCCTAGCACTTGGGAGGCAGAAGCAGGTGGATCTCTCAGAGTTCAAGGTCAGCCTGATCTACATAGTGAGTTCTGGGCAAGCTGGGGCTACAGGTGACCCTGTCTCAAAAAGATTTTAAAAAAATTTTAAATGGTCTCTTAGATAATACAAGAAAATTCACCATAATGAAATAAAAGAGGTAACATTTTGTTACTGTAATGAAGAATTTTCACTGACTATATAGTAGCCCTGGGCCTATAACCCCATCCTAGCAACAGAGAGACTGAAGCAGGATAGTGAATTCTAAGCCAGACTAGATTAAACAATGAGACCCTGCCTCAAGCACACATAACAAAACAATTTTTTTTAAGGAACTGGGCCATGCATAGTTTCACAGGCCTTAATCCCAGCACTCAGAGGCAGAGGAAGATCTCTATGAGTTCAATGCTAGCCTGGTTTATATAGTTGAGTTTCAGGCCAGCCAGAGCTACATAGTGATACCCTGTCTCAAAATAAAACAAAACAGAATTGTCACAAAAGCTCGTCTCAGTTTGATAAGATAGGCTCAGAAGTTAAGCTCACTGGCTGTTCTTGCAGAGGACCCAGGTTCAGGTCCCAACACTACATGATGGCTAACAACTGTCTGAAACTCCAGTTTCAGGGGATCCAAAACCCTCTTCTGGCCTCTGCAGGCATTGCATGACATGGTGCCCTTATACACATGCAAGCAAAACATTCAAATACATAAAGTAAAAAATGAATAAATCAAAATATTGATAAAGACAAAAATGTAAAAAAATTCAACATAAATCACCATATCTAAAAAAGTCTAACATTTATTAAAGATTTCCAAAACTAAAGAATTTGAGGGAGGGGTATTTTCTTCCCACAAAACTTTCTTTCTATTAAGAACTTGATATAAACATGATATGAATTTTTTTTCCAAAACAGGAGGAAAAAAAGAGTAAGACAAAGAGCCAGGGATGTGGCTCAGTAGGAAAACACTTGCTTAGCATGTATGAGACCTGTGCTATCCCACAAAAAAAGAAAAATACCATTAAAAACCTTCAAATATCTTATAAATTTAATTAGAATTTTAGTATTCCTTTCTGAAAATTTATTATACAAAATGGAATTCTTGACCAAGCTGGTGGTTCACACTTGTGATCCTAGCATTTGGGAGGTAGAAGCATAAGAATCAAGAGTTCAAGGTCATCCTCAGTGAGTGAGTCATCATCCTAGACTACAGGAGATCCTATCTCAAAAAATAAAAACAAAACAACAACAAAACCCAGAGTCCTTCCTGCAAAGAAAGGGCCAAGAAAAGAAAGAGAAACTAAGGCCATAAATACTCCAAGAATTATTTCACAGAATCAATCTAACAAAATGATCTGTCCTTCCATGCTGGGTAAAGGCCTTCCAGTGTGCACACACTCAGGTCACTCATATACGTCAGCAACCCCTCAGTCATCTCTGTAAGTAAGCTCAGTAAATTCATTGGTTTTCCAGGAAAACCTTAATTAAACATTGGTTTGATACAAGAACCTTAAAAGGGTGATAAGCATTGCTTAGTATCCCCAGGAAAAATAATTCTCACAACAAATGGAAAATTTATTTGTTAATGTTATTATGTCTCATAATTATTAAAAGAGAAAATGAGAATTTAAAAGATGTTAAAAGGATATGGAAATGTAGATATTTTCCGAAATAGAAAAAAAGAGAAAGCCTAAGCAAGTGATGAAGATCTGTGTACGTTTGTAATGATATATAAGGATGAGATAAAAATAATATATACATAATCTTAAAATTTCTAAGATCATAGAGAGTTTAAGTTTAAGGAACAAAATATATGTCCAGTCAAGGTTTATCTGAGAACATTTGGTTTTTGCCCAAGCTTTATCTACATAGCACATGGTAATTAAAAGTACCAGACTGGTGGAACTAACCTTATTGGATGTTTAACAGCCATACTTTGAGGCCTATACTAATCTGATCAGAGGGACTTAAAGGACAGTTTTTTCCCTTTGCTTTCCAAGGTCAACTAAATTCTAGGGGACTATGGAGCATCTCTCAAAATATCCTGTAACTGTGATGAGTCACCTGTCCTCTTGTTCAGGAAAGCCATGGAGACCCCACCAGATGGACTTGAGCCAGTGTCCAATCTACAAAGAGGAGGGTCAACTCAGAGGAAACATTTCCTCCATGCTTCCAAGTAAAGCCAGCCATGGTCGAACAGGACCTCTGACTGCTCTTCACATAGATGGAACTGGTGAAAAAAAGGAGCCAGGAGCTCCTCCCAAGCCCATGTGACCCCTGAGAAACAGATCCTGAAATGACCTTAAGAGTAAAAATGAATTGGTTTATTTGGGCCAACTGTGTGGTCTTAAACACCCAAAAGGAAAGTATAACCAAAGATTAAAGTGATCAGTATATTTCTTTAAGAATTCAAGGGATTACACTTCCCAGACACGAGGCTTAAGTCCATATACAATGTTAGACAATTTCTCATTGATGATTTTGTTTACAATCACAAAGTGCTGCTCAGATGTAAGACTTCAAATCTTGGTCTCCAATACTGTAGTGCCCATCTGTAGCTAAGGGAGACAACCCACTGTTGTTCTAAATGATGGAGAAATTTATTTTCTCCCCCTATCTAGAAGTCTTTGAGAGGGAACTGACACTGATTCTAGCCACTGCAACAGCTACCAAAGAGTCTGAAAACAAATCCTGAGTCCATCACTCTTGAGTCCAGTCTTGGCAGACAAAATAAAAATGAGGAGGCAATAGAGGGATGCTTTTGGAAGCTCTCATCAAAAAATTCCAATTATGATATGAACATTTGAAATTTGCCCTGTTCTGACTTTTTTCTGGTTCCCTGTCTAGAACTTATGCTAACTACTCTTGCCTTTACTTCTCCTTCACATTTCCTATTCACCAGTCAAGGCCTTTCTTTTCCCCCTACAGATAAGAGTTATGCAATTTGGGAGTCTTTTAGATAGACCCCAATTGCCTCACCCTGCATCCTTGTTCAGCATGGAAGAAGCCAGAGCGGTCTGTGCCCCAATTCCCTATCAGCAATTTGGGTAACCTCTTCAGAGGATGGTTTGATAAGAAAAGGAGGTAGGAATTGGCTAGGCAATTAGGGTAAAAAGACCCTAAAGTAGCCAGTTTCTTGGCTAAAAATCAGAATACCCTTGGGCCTCTTAGCAACATACTCTGTTCCAAAGCACAAAAATGTCAAAAGTATTTGAGAGTTCTTATCTAATCCATAAAAGATTTTAGGGTTACCTCTTCAGAGGGGGGGAATGTTAGAGTAGCAAAAAGCCCCATTTAAAAAAAATGGAAAGGAATCATACACAAAGTTGTTCAGGAAAAAGTGATGGGGAGCTAGGGGAGGAGTTGGAGGGGAGGGAGTGGGCATGGATTTGATCAAAACACTTTATATGCATTTATAAAATTCTCAATAAATTATTTTAAGTTTAAAAGAAGAAACAATTATTTTAAAATAATAATAATTTATTTGGTATCAAATTGACTTATAAGTTCTTATGTAAGCTAAAATTGTTAAATTATAACCTTGTTCCTAGTGCTAAAAACATGTAAGTTAAATTTAAATGATGATTACTTCTGTCTCAGGATGCAATTTATCTCTGTGCTTTTACATATGTTTTAAATAAAATAAACATTTTACTACTACTCTCTCTTTAAAGTCAACAAAGAGATTTGTCAAGATCCATATCTCTGCCAATTCTATGTGAAAACATCTTTAAACATTTAGAAAAAAACAGTCATTCAAAACTTGCTTCAAGGCTTACAAGGACATCTCAAATTTTATACTATACTTGAGGTAATTGTTCATCTCTATATACATAAAAGAGTAAATATTAATTGCTTAGTAAATTCTCACAACAAATAGTAAATTTGTTTGTGAATGTTATTATGCTTCATGGTTTTTAAGAAAGGAAATAAAAAGGTTAAAAGGTTGGTAAAAGGATATGAAATGGATATTTTAATAAAGACTTATGAGCCTGAGAGGGTGGCTCAGACCTCCTCCATCTGGGTAGCTGCTCGGAGCTCAGCAAACCACCAGAGAGAGCAGGGTTCTGGCCTCCCTCTGGCCTCCAACTACCAGAGGGCCTGAGAACCCAGGGGAGAGCTTCACAGCCCCTAGATCCTGCCTCCACGTGGTGGTGAGCTTCTCCTAATTGCGCCATACCATCCCCCTACCTGGGATTTTTGTGAGGCCCCTCCAAAGGCCCCAGGGCAGATCTGGCTTTGGTAGGCTAAGGCTGGGATCTCAGCAGACTGCCAGAGAGTGCTGAGTTCTGCCCCTCTCTGACCTCCCTCTGGCATAGGGTTGGCAATGCACAGGACTGCCTGAGAGAGCCTGGAACCTGCCTCCATGTGGTGAAGAAAGCTTGAGTGTACCTGACTGGAGCCTGAATTGGGCTTCTGTGGGCACCCATCAATAGCTGATCTGAAATCATCAGTTCCCTCCAAAATAAGCCTGAAAGAACCTGAACCCTGTACTAACCAGCTTTACATAATCAATAAAGAAAGGATCTAGGCACCCCGATAATACAAACAGTATACTTCAGCTTAATTCTCATATTAGAAAAACTCAAAAGAACAATGATGAATATGATAAAAGAATTCAGTGAATTTAAAGAACACGTAATCATAGAGCTGAAGGAAGATAGGGATAAACTTCTGAATGAATTCAGAAAAGAGCTAGAAATATTGAAGAATACTCAGGCTGAAATAAAGAAGGAAGTGAAAAACTCAATAAGCCAACTTGAAACAACAGGGGAAAGCCTCACCTCTAGAATGAATGAAATGGAAAACAGAGTATCAACACTGGAGGATAAAGATGAAGAATCGGAACATTCAAGCAAAGAGTATGGAAAATTTTAAAAACACAGGAATGGAATATGCAAGAGATGTGGGACACCATGAAAAGACCAAATCTTCAGATCATAGGAAGAGAGGAAGGATAATTTCAGGTTAATTTCGGATCTTAAACAGGATTGTAGAAGAGAATTTCCAGCAATTAAGGAAAGACATCCCCATACAAATACAGGAAGCACATAGAACACCAAATAGGCAGGATCAGAAAAGAAGCTCCCCATGACATATCATAGTCACTAAAAACACTAAGTGTACAGAACAAAGAATACTGAAAGCAGCAAAAGAAAAACAATAAGTCACATACAAAGAAAAGCCCATCAGAATTACAACTGACTTACCAATGCAAACTATGAAAGCCAGAAGAGCCTGGACCAAGGTAGTTCAAGTTCTACATGACAGTAGATGCCAGCCCAGAACACTATACCCAGCAAAAATGTCTATTATAGTTGAGGGGGAAAGAAAAATCTTCCATGACATGAATAGCCTGAAAGAATACATGTCCACAAAACCAGGCCTTCAAAGAATACTTGAAGCAATACAGAGAGAGAAACAACTATACCTTGGGGCAACAAAAGAAAATAAACAAAGATATAATCTAGGAAACACAAAATTACACAGAGAACATAAACAGCAATCAAAATCACAGCAACCAATATACACCTTTCAATAATAACCTCAAACATCAATGGACTGAATACCCCTGTCAAAAGACACAGGCTAAGTGAATGGATTAAGAAACAAAATCCATCTCTCTGCTGTCTGCTAGAAACCCATCTCACCTTCAAGGACAGGCAACTACCTTAAGGTAAAAGGATGGAAAAGAATATTCCAAGCAAACGGCACTAAGAAACAAGCAGGGGTTGCAATTCTAATATCTGACAAAATAGATTTCAAAGTAAAACTAATCAGAAAAGATAAGGAGGGTCACTTCATTCTGATCAAAGGAACAGTTAACCAAGAAAATATTACAATCCTTAACATATATGCACCAAATTCTGATGCACCTAAATTCATAAAAACAATACTACAAGAGTTTAAGACACAGATTAACCCCAACTCAGTAATATTAGGGGACTTCAATATCCCACTGTCTCCATTAGACAGGTCAACTGGACAAAGAATAAACAGAGAAATGTCTGAATTAAATGATACCATTCACCAAATGGACCTAACAGACATCGTTCGATTATTCTGCCCAAACAGCAAAGAATACACATTTTACTCAGCACCTCATGGAACTTTTTCAAAAATTGACCACATACTGGGCCACAAAACAAACCTCAACAAATACAAAAATATTGAAATAATTCTATGCATTCTATCGGACCATAAAACAACAAGGCTCAAAATCAACACTAGATGAAGCTCTAGTCACTACATGAACTCGTGTCGATTGAACAACACACTCCTAAACAACGAGTGGGTCAAAAGAGAAATTAAGAAAGAAATAAAAGAATTCCTGGAATTC
>NW_008350329.1:1344466-1348013 GCF_000622305.1 Nannospalax galili
GAAATCAGAGATGAAAGACAAAACATCACAATAGACACCCAAAAGATCCAAACCATTATAGGGGAATATTTTAAAAACCTATATGCTATGAAATCTGAAGGTCTAAAAGAAATGGATGGATATCTGAAATCATGGGAACCTCCAAAGTTAAAACAAGAAGGGATCAACAATTTAAACAGACCCATAATATATAAGGAAATTGAAACATTAACACAAAGCCTCCCAACTAAAAAAAGCCCAAGCCCAGAGAGATTTACAGCAGAATTCTACCAGACATTTAAAGAAGACCTCCAAACAATACTACTTAAATTATTCAAAATGATAGAAACAGAGGGACAACTCTCAAATTTCTTCTATGAAGCCAGCATCACTCTAACACTCAAAATGGGTAAAGACAACCAAAAAAGAAAACTATAGGCCCATATCCTTAATGAACATAGATGCAAAAATTCTCAACAAAATACTTGCAAACCGCATACAGACACACATCAGAAAGATCATTCACCATGATCAAGCAGTCTTCATCCCAGAGATGCAGGGATGGTTCAATATACGCAAGTCAATAAACATCGTTAATCATATAAATGTACTCAAAGACAAAAACCACATTGTCATCTCAATAGATGCAGAAAAGGCTTTTGACAAAATTCAGCACGCATTTATGTTCGAAGTCCTAGAGGGAACTGGACTGGAGGGAACATACCTCAACATAAAGCTGTATACAACAAACCCACAGACAATATCATTCTACATGTAGAAAAACTAGAAGCATTCCCATTAAAACCAGGAACCAGACAAAGATGTCCACTATCTTCACTCCTTTTCAACATAGTGCTTGAAACTCTTGCTAGAGCGATAAGACAGGAGAAGGAAATTAAAGGAGTACTAACTGGAAAAGAAGAGGTCAAACTATCACCTTTTTCAGATAATATGATACTATACCTAAGAGATCCCAAAGTTCCACCAGAAAACTCCTAGAACTGATCAACACTTTCAGTATAGTGTCAGCTTATAAAATCAATCTACAAAAATCAGTAGCCTTCCCATATACCAATAACAAGCAATTGGAGAAAGAATACAGGGAAATGTTCCCATTCACACTTGCTGCAAAAAAATTAAAGTATCTTGGAATAAATCTGACGAAAGACACCAAAGATCTCAACAACGAAAAATTTAAATCATTAAAGAAAGAGATTGAGAAAGACAGCAGGAGATGGAAGGACCTCCCATGTTCATGAACTGAAGAATTAATATTGTTAAAATGACCATCCTACCAAAAGCAATACATAGATTCAATGCAATCCTAATCAAAATCTCCATGACATACTTTGAAGAATTAGAAAAATACATTCTTAAATTCGTATGGAGACACAAAAGACCTCGGGTAGCCAAAGCAACCCTGAGCACAAAGAGCAACGCTGGGGGGATTACTATACTAGATCTCAAAATATACTACAGAGCCATAATAATAAAAATAGCATGGTATCGGCACAAAAACAGACACATAGATCAATGGAACATCATTGAAGATCCAAACCTGAATACATGCAATTTCAGCCACCTGATATTTGACTAAGGTGCCAAGAACACACAATGGAGGAAAGACAGCATCTTCAACAAATGGTGCTGGCAAAACTGGATCTCCACCTGTAGAAGAATGAAACTAGATCCTTACCTTTCACCTTGCACAAAAGTCAACTCCAAATGGATCAAAGACCTCAATGTGAAACTGGAAACCCTGAAACTAACAGAAGAATATATTGGCAGTAACTTACACGATATAGGTGTAGGAAAGGATTTTCTAAATCAGACAGAAGTTGCTCAGGAATAGAGGTCAGCAATCAATAAGTGGGACCTCATTATACTAAAAAGCTTTTGAACAGCAAAAGAATCAAAAAAGTGAAGAAAAAATCCACAGAATGGGAAAAAATCTTCACCAGTGACACATCTGACAGAGGTTTAACATCCAGAATATATAAGGAACTCAAAAAGCAAAGAAACAAGAAACCAAATGAACCAATTAAAAGATGGGCTAAAGATCTAAACAGAGAGTTCTCAAAGGAAGAAATGAAGATGGCTAAGAAACATCTCAAAAAGTGTTCAACATTGTTAGTAATTAGGGAAAAGCAAATTAAAACCACCCTAAGGTATTGCCTTATCCCAACCAGACTGGCAAGGATCAAGAGAACAAATGACACCAAATGCTGGCCAAAGGATGTAGAGAAAGGGGATGCAGAGCAGTTCATTCACTGCTGGTGGGACTGCAAACTCGTGCAACCTCTATGGCAAACAGTGTGGAGAACTCTTTAAAAACTAAAAATAAACCTACAATATGACCCGGTTATACCACTCCTTGGCATATATACAAAAGACTCATCCTACCGTAGAGAAACCTGTACCACCATGTTTGTTGCTGCTCTTTTCACAATAGCTAAGAGATGGAAGCAAACTAAGTGCCCCTCAATTGACAAGTGGTGAACAAAAATGTGGTATATTTACACAATGGAGTTCTATTCAGCAGTAAAGAAAGATGAAATAATGAAATCTGCAGGTAAATGGATGGATCCAGAAACTGTTAGCGTTCAGTTCCAGGTGTTCTTTTCTTTTTCTTTCCCTTCCTTCCTTTCTTTCCTTCCCTCCCTCCCCCTTCCCCCGCTTCTTGCCTTCCCTTTTTTTTTTTTTTTTTTTTTTTCATTTTATGTGCCTGCATGTAGGTCAGTGCACCCGTGTCGTGCAATGCCTGCGGAGGTCAGAAGAGGCTGTTGGATCCCCTGGGACTGGAGTTACATACAGTTGTTAGCTTCCACGTGGGTGCTGGGATTTTAACCCGGGTCTTCTGCAAGAACAACCAGTGCACTTAACCTCTGAAACATTTCTCCAGCCCCTAAACGCCAAGTCCTTTTAATATGATGATGCTATACAGCAGTCCCTTCTGCATGAAATAACTACCATCATCACGTCTTCATCTGAGCCTGATCACTAAACATAACCACAATTGGGCTTGTTGAAAGTTGTGCTCATTTATTAAAGGAGTGACAAGCAGGGTCACTGGACCCTCACCTGAATATACAGCCACTCTTTCCAGCCACTCTTCCCAGCCAACTAGTCCAGCCTTGGAAGGCAAAGGAAAATGAGGAAGAATCCAACAGAGGAATGCTTTTGGAAGACCTTATCAAGAAACTCCAATGGACTCTCATATGAACATTTGAAAATTGCACTGTTCTGACTTTTTTCTAGTTCCCTGTCTGAACTTGTAATGCTAATTACTCTTGCCTTTACTTCTCCTTCACATCTCCTATTCATAATTTGAGGACTTTCTTCTCCTCTTAGAGACAAAAGTTATGCAATTTAGGAGTCTTTTAGATAGACCCATTGAAGGGGTACTCCAATTGCCTCATCCTGTGTCCCTGTTCAGCATGGAAGAAGCCAGAGCAGTCGGCGTCTCTATTCCTTATTGGAAATTTGGGTAACCCCTTCAGAGGATGGGGTGATAAGGCTAGGAGGTAGGAATTGGCTAGGCAGTTAGGGTAAAAAGACCCCCAAAGAA
>NW_008350329.1:1348219-1354334 GCF_000622305.1 Nannospalax galili
GTTTTTGTAAATATTAAAAAATAAAAAAATAAATACTTAGGTATGAATATTAAAATGACCGGATAGTTCCACAATAGAAGGGTGTATTAGTCAGGGTTCTCCAAGAAACATAACCAGTAGAATGAATATATATGTATAGAGTTATCAGCTTAGCTCACAGGATAGAGTCCGAGTAGGCCAACAATGGCTGCACCACACTGGAGAGGCTGAGAATCCGTAGTCACTCAGTCCACGAGGCTGGAAGTTTCAGTAGTCCCAATCTGGGGCTGAAGGTCTGATGAATTCCCAAAGATCAGTTAGTCTTCAGTCTACAGCAACAAGATGAACTCACCAGCGAGAGAGAAGACAAACAGCAAGAAGCCAGATGATCTCCTCTGCCTTGGCCATTTATATGGGCTGCCATCAGAAGGTAACGCCTACATTTAGGATGTGTCTTCCAGCTTCAGATGATCCAATTAAGAAGATCTTTCTCATTTCAGTTAATCCCAGATCCAGTCAAGTTGACACCCAGGATTAGCCATCACAAGTCCACCCCTTGTCAACTTGACACCCAATAGCATCTCTCTATGCCATGATTAATTTTCAAATGAAAACAATGTTGAGGTCATAATTTCACCCAACATGATATGACTATCCCATCATACAATGACCAATGCATTATACATCTTAGAGTAGGTGAAAAGGTATTCGAGGAATACTTAGTCCTTTAGTATCTTATAACCCAATATAATCATATAGGTTCACAACACTTACCCTCTTAACATTTATGTCACACATTCAAAAAACAGTAACACAAGTATCTGCTTAACATATGTGCATACCCACACAAGCCTATTCTTAACCAAATAGGACAAAAATACTCATGCCAATTACAATCCACGGTTCTGCAACTGGTCACGTGGCCTAAGTTGGTATTTGTAACTACCTTCCTCTATTACCCATTCTGTATTTCCTCCATCATCAGCAAGCACCTCTGCAGGTCTTGGCTCTTTCCCTGGAGGAGTGACCCATACTTTCATCCCTGAATGTTCTGGGCCATTTGTTGTACTGTCTGAATTGGGTTGTTGCAGTTTCCCATTGACCTTTATCACAGGACATGGTAACACCAAAAGTCTCCCTAAGGAATCTCCTGCCTTACAAATATAATCTCCATTACCTCCATTGTGGAGAAGCAGTCCAATTTCCCCCTGGTAGTCTGGGTCAATCACCCCTCCTAATACTGTTATTCCTTTCTTAGCCTGCTGACTTAAGGGCATCAGAAGCCCAAAGTGGTCAGGGGTGTCTCTCGATTGGCTGGTTCCTTCAGTGGGCTGGGCCTGATGCTGAGCATGGACTAAGAAGGGAAGCCAGGAGCTGCAGGTAGCACGTGTGATGTGGGGAACATGCAGCAACTCAAAGACAGAATGGACTGACTCCTGTGGACTTGGGGCGAGATTGCTGGTCCCTGAGGCATGAGTGAATGCTAGCGGGGACTATGATAGCCAGGGCATGGTCTGATATGGCAGGCTCTGAGCCGCGCCGCTGGAGGCGTGGGGCTAGGCACTGGGTTCTCATTCCTTCGTAAGTTAATAAACTCACATAAAATATATGGTTTGTCTGATCACACAGGAGACCTAGAGGGAATTTGGGCCACAAAATTGGCATACTCAGGATATGACGAAGCTGAGAATGAGTTTTAAAAGAGCGCTGATGGCAGTGCTGATGTGGTTGTTACAATGGGCTACTAAAAAGAGGCCAGCCATGCAGAAGCGAGGGCCACAGCTATGTTGTAAATGTGGGGATATGTTGCAGGTATGTGAAGACTTATTAAAAGTTATCCAAAGGTTAGAAAATCTTTTACCTGCTTTAGAGAGAGTACGGCTACTTTGCATCATAAAGGATGTGTCCCAGGCAGGAGAAGCTGAAAAGGCTGAACTGGCAGACCCAGTTGCAGAGCTTAAGAGAGAAAAAAGATGGGACAGTTTGACTTGTGTAAAGTCCAAGGACTCAGAGGAAAAGACAGCTAATAGTAAAAAGGGAAAAAAAGCTAACTGTGCTGTAGCTAGAAAATACTCCATGCTAGAACTCTTAAAACTAGGAGAAATAGCCAGGTATGGTGGCACACACCTTTAATCCTAGGATTCGGGAGGCAGAGGCAGGTGGATCTCTGTGAGTTCAAGGCCAGCCTGGTCTACATAGTGAGTTCCAGGACAGCTGGGGCTACAGGGAGACCCTGTCTCAAAAAGTCCAAAAAAAAAAAAAAATAGGAAAAACTTACAAGCAAGCAAGCAGAGAGCCTCTGGCCACATGGCTTGTAAGAGTATGAGACATGGGAGCAAATGACGTCAATCTAAGTCCTTCAGAAGCTTCACAGCTGAGTTATGCAACCACCCATCCATCCTTGCGATATAGGCTGTTCAACCAAGGCCAATGCAGGGGGGAGCAGTCCTTAATGGGGTGCCTGGTTGAAGGCATTAAAGATACATGCTTGTCACCAAGGGAGACTAACATAATTAGCAGGGGCTGGAGGACTATAAAGGTGGGGCAGGCATTCCTGAGAGAACCAGGTATGCGAAAAGCAATATATGATATCCAGTTCACTGGGCCAGATAAGACTGAGTTCACCAGAGATATGAAAGAAAGCCTAGTTCAACTGGGACCTCAAGAATGGTATGGGGATTTAATGGTTTTACTAAACCCTTTGATGGGACAAGATCTTTGTAAAGTGAGAGAGGCTTTGGCAAATCTAAATAATTCTGACCAACCTGTAAAATGTGTCTGTAAAATAACAGAACACCCTATAAGAGATATAAAAAAGACCAGACCAAAGAAATGATCCACTTGGGTTACTCGAAGACAAATGTGGCAAGATTTATGTCAAGCCCAAATCTGCAAAGAAAAAATTGATAGAAAATCAAATTCAGTACTAAGGCATTTCTGGAAGGTTTTAAAACTGGAAGAATAGTTTACACAGGACATTCAAAGGATAACAACTGTACAAGGGGTGGTTAAGAATCCACAAGCATTAAATAAGATGCATTTCTCTTCTGATAAAGTCTAGGGTTGGAAGCAGGTTTTCCCTCCAAGTTCTCCCCCAGCAATCTGGTATAGTCAATGGGAAGATGACAGATGTTGCTACAGTCAGGAGGAAGACACTGAGCCTGTCTGACTCAGGGAACCAACAAGTTCAGGGGGGATAGGAGAAGCCCCTGCCTCCTTAGCCCAGTGCAGGGTCAGGCAACTGGAGTCAACACCTGTAAGTGTATCAAGAATAAAAGAATACAAAAAGACCCCATGTAAAATCCCCCAAGTGTAAAATGACTCCAAAGGGATAACTAAAAATGGTAAAGAGCTCACCAAATTAATGCCTTGTACCCATGCTATGGTACCTTGCAAGGGTCTATGAAGAAAACAGTTAATATGAATGGAAAAAAACCTTTCCATGCTTTGTGAGACCTTGTCTGTGAGTGATTTAATATATGTTAACCCTGTTAACCGTCCTGCGAGTGTTTTACAGATGTGAAACCCATTTGAAAGATACCTGAAGAAGCAAAGGCCAGCTATACCTGTAAGATTCTTGGGAGTTTTATGTAGGTTGGATAAGATGAGGCTAGAGACTCTCAAACTATGAAACTGTTAAGAAAATCTACAGTACCAGGGGTGGGTTGCCCCCCTATGAGCTGCTGGTCAGAGAGAGGTCCTAGAGGTCCTCCAATTCACCAAGGCTCCTGCCATTAACATTGGTTGTACACTAGAAATGACGGTAAGGCCATGTTGCTAAAGACACTGCATGTTGTGAGCGTGGGAAAAGAAGAGATGGAACTGAGACTAAGCCAAAACACTCTGTGCCACTGGATAGATGGTGTTCATATTGCCAGGAGGCTTTATACAGATGGTTGGGGAAGAAAGGATCCCCTATAATTCTACTCAACGATGGACCCCGTGTGCTGCACACCATAGACATGCCAAGTAATACTTCCAAGTACAATAATGCCTCGACCAACACACGTACAGCTCACAAATTTCTAATTGGATAAGGCCCACTCCTAGGGGTGGAACACACATCTGATGCTGTAGACCAGGCCAACACCTTGTGTCAAAACAGGCTACAGGCCCTAGTGGAGAAGCCATCATGAGTATATTGTTTAATGAGTATAGTACACCTACTGGGATATCTTCTAGGTGTTTGTATTTACATTCATGTTTGTTTAAATGTGACTACTTCCTTCCATTTGTCTTTATAGTAGAAGAAACACCACTTAGATAGATCAGTGGCCAAGGCCTAAAGACACCTAATGGGGAAGCCCAAGAAGCCACTATCTAGCCATGATACAAGAGAGATCGCTCTACATCTATCACCCCCTCCAAGGCTCAGGGACTTTAGCAGAAGATAGACAGGAAGATTGTAAGAGCGGAGGAAAGGGGTGGACTGTCTCCCAATTGGCTGGTTCCTAAAATGGGTGGGGCCTGAGGCAGAGAGTGGACTATGAAGGGAAGCCTGGAGCCATCTTGAGACAGAAGCTGGGAGCCTCAGGTAGCGTGTGTGGTGTGGGGAGCACGCAGCCAGCCAGCTCAGCAACTCAAAGACAGAATGGACTGACTCCTGTGGACCTGGGGCAAGATTGCTGGCCCCTGAGGCATGAGCAAATGCTAGCGGGGACTATGGTAGCCGGGGTGTGGTCTGCTATGGCGGGCTCTGAGCCACGTCGCTGGAAGAGTGGGGCTAGGCACTGGGTTCTGATTCCTTTGTAAGTTAATAAACACACATAAAATATATTATATGGTTTGTCTGATCACACATGAGACCCAGAGAGAATTCGGGCCACAAGGGGGGAGTCTTATCTTCCAGTTCAATGGAATGTTTGTTTTCTCTCCTGGCAGAAGCACTCCCTCCTCTGGAACCAAAACATCTAAGCCAGCAAAGTGCAAAGTCCAGGGTACAGAAGCAAAAATTTTCCTAGTGGGTCACCAGGGGTGATAGTGAGTGGAATCATTCCCACTTCCACCCCTTGATTCCTAGACCCATGAATTCTGGCTATAGGAGAAATTGTGACATATATTGGACGTTGATTCAAAGCATACACCGCTTTCTGGAGGACCCTACCCCAGCCCTCCAGGCTACTGCCACCTAATTGGTGCTGTAACTGTGTCTTTAAGAGGCCATTCCATCATTCTATCAAGCCAGCTGCTTCAGGATGGTGGGGAACATGGTAAGACCAGTGGATTCCATGACCATGGGCCCACTGTCGCACTTCTTTGGCTGTGAAGTGAATTTCCTGGTCAGAAGCAATTCTGTGCAGAATACCATGATGGTGGACAAGGCATTCTGTAAGTCCCTGAATGGTAGTTTTGGCATAAGCATTACTTTCAGGAAAGGCAAATCCATAACCAGAATAAGTGTCTATTCCTGTAAGGACAAAACGCTCCCCCCTCCAAGATGGAAGTGGTCCAATGTAGTCAACCTGCCACCAGGTGGCAGGCTGGTAACCACGGGGAACAGTGCCATATTGGGGGCTCAGTGTGGGTCTCTGCTGTTGGCAGATCTGGCACTCAGCAGCAGCTGTAGCCAGGTCAGCTTTCGTGAGTGGGAGTCCATGCTGTCGAGCCCATGCATAACCTCCATCTCTGCCACCATGGCCACTTTGTTCATGGGCCCATTGTGCAATGACACGGACAGCTGAAGAAAGGGGCTGACCGTCCACAGAGCAGGTCATCCGATCTACTTGATTATTAAACTCATCTTCTGCTGAAGCCACTTTTTGATGAGCATTTACATGAGACACAAGGATGTTCACATCCTTTGCCCATTGGAAGAGATCTATCCACATACTTCTTCCCCAAATGTCTTTCTCACCAATTTTCCAATCATGCTCCTTCCAAGTCCCTGACCATCCAGCCAAACCATTGGCTACAGCCCATGAATCAGTATATAATCGCACTTCTGGCCATTTCTCCTTCCAAGCAAAATGCACGACCATGTGCACTGCCCGAAGTTCTGCCCACTGTGAAGACTTTCCTTCCCCAGTGTCCTTCAAGGTTGTTCCAGAAATTGGCTGTAATGCTGCAGCTGTCCACTTCTGAGTAGTGCCTGCATAGCGTGCAGAACCATCTGTAAACCAAGCCCTAGTCTTCTCTT
>NW_008350329.1:1354648-1368045 GCF_000622305.1 Nannospalax galili
AAGAGCTGTCTCTCAAAGGGAGAATAGTTGTTCGTAGATGAAGGTAAAGACTTACTCCAAAATCCCAATGGCCTCTGCTGTGATTCCCCTATGGGGGCCTGCCAGAGACTCCAAACAGCATCTTTATCTGCCATTGATACCTCAAGCACCATCGGGTCTGCTGGATCCATGGACCAAGGGGCAAAGCAGCTTGTACAGCAGCCTGGACCTGTTGAAGGGATCTTTCCTGTTCCAGGCTCCACTCAAAGGTAGCTGCCTTCCGAGTCACTTGATATATGGGTGGTAACACATCCAGATGAGGAATGTGCTGCCTCCAAAATCTAAACAGGCCCACTAAGCCCTGTGCTTCTTTTCTTGGTGGAGGGAGGGGCCGAGTGCAACAACTTATTCTTCACCTTAGAAGGAATGTCTCTGCAAGCTCCATTGAACTCCTAGAAATTTCACTGAGGGTAGAAGGCCCTTGAATTTTGGTGAGATTTATTTCCCATCCTCTCATGTACATATGCTTTACCAACAAGTCCAGACTGACTGCTACCTTCTGCTCACTAGATCCAATCAGCATAACATCATCAATATAGTGGACCAGTGTGATATTTTGTGGAAGAGTCAGGCAATCAAGATTCCTTTGAACCAAGTTATGGCACAAGACTGGAGAGTTAATATACCCTTGAGGCAGGACAGTAAAGGTATACTGTTGGCCTTGCCATCTGAAAGCAAATTGGTGGTCCTTATGAACCGGTATCAAGAAGAAAGCATTTGCCAAATCAATAGCTGCATACCAAGTACCATGAGATGTATTAATCTGCTCGAGTAAGGAAAACTCATCTGGTACAGCAGCTGGAATTGGAGTCACTACTTGATTAAGTTTTCGATAGTCAACTGTCATGCTCCATGACCCATCTGTCTTCTGCACTGGCCAAATAGGAGAGTTAAAGGGAGATGTGGTGGGAATCACCACCCCTGCATCTTCCAAATCCTTGATGGTAGCACTAATTTCTGCAATCCCTTCAGGGATGCAATACTGTTTTGGGTTCACTATTTTCCCTGGCAGGGGCAATTTCATTGGTTTCCATTTGGCCTTTCCAACTTTAATAGCCCTCACTCCACAGGTCAGGGAACCAATGTGGAGATTCTGCCAATTCCTAAGTTTATCTATCCCAATTATACATTCTGGTACTGGGGAAATAACCACAGGATGAGTTCAGGGACCCATTGGACCCACTGTCAGTCAGACTTCTGCCAAAACTCCATTTATCATCTGACCTCCATAAGCCCCTACTTTAACTGTAAGGTCACAATGCTTTTTAGGGTCTCCCGGAATCAGTGTCAACTCAAAACCAGTATCCAACAGGCTGCGCAAAGTCTGATTATTTCCTTTCCCCCAATGTACAGTTACTCTAGTAAAAGGCCACAGGTCCCTCTGGGGAAGGATGGTTGAGAGGCGAACAGCATAATTCTTTGGTACTATAACAAGGTCCTTCCTCAATGCTACCTGGCCTTCCCTTCATTCAAGGGATTCTGGATCTGTAAACTGTCTCAAGTCTGGAAATTGGTTGACTGAGTGAGATTCTCTATTGGTACGATCCAATACTGACTTCCTGCAATTCTTCCTAGAGCTTTTCTGCTTATACAGATCAAATAAAAACTTAGTAGGCTTCTTATGTATTTGGTCCCATAACTGAATAGCTAGTACCACAGGTCCATTCGAGTCATGCCATTGTAGGTACTGTTTTGCCTTTGCCGCCTATTATGACAAGTACGCTCACCTTGTCTTTGGTAATTCAATACTGCCACCTGACCCCTACTCTCAGGTCCTGTTACACCTATTATATTTACATTTAATTTATGCAATTGAGCAGCAGCATCTCCAACTGTAAGATATGGCATAAGGAAAAGAGCAAAAACAAAGCTTTTCAAACGTTCTGGTGTCTCTCTCAGTACTTTCCATCTTATAAAATCAGTAAAAGGCATGCCCTCTGGGCCCTCCCATTGTGGAGGATTTGGTGTTGTACTGTGAATCCATACCAATTTTCCTGAGCCTTACTATCTCTTCATGAACACTAAGCCAAGGGGTATCAGGTATCTCCAGCTGTCAGTAGGCCATCTTTTGATAAATACCTCAGCCAACCAATCAAACTTTTAATACCTTTTTTAACTGCATGAGCTTCCATATTAAACCTAGAATCTCCAGTCAGGGGGCCCATGTCAATAAACTCAGCCTGATCCAATTTTATGTTCCTTCCACCATTATCCCATACCCTTAAAATCCATTCCCAGACATATTCATTAGACTTCTGCTCGAATGAATTAGCAAATTCACTAAGTTCTTTAGTGGTGTAGCGCAACTCCTCATGGACCACACTTTCCATCTCTCCTCTAGGGGCCTGCTTAGCTTTGAGTCTGGTTATAGGACTAGAGGCAACAACGGAGCCCTGAGGGACATCAGCTTCATCTTGCTGAATGGGATTAACTTCCTCAAAGGGATTAGTTTCCTCAGGCAAGAGTGGCGAGGGTGGGTCTGCTGAGGGTGGGGAGATAAATTCATCAGGTGAATCCAATTCCTCAGAGTCTGAGGATTCTAAATCCTCAGCCTCCTCAGGGTTCTCCCACACATCTCCATCCCACGTGTCAGGATTCCAACCTTCCCTACCAGTGCCCTCACCTTTACTGCTGACACTGTTCGAGGCTGGGAATTAAATTTGCATTGTAGGTCAGCCAAACGTATAACAATGGCTCCAGCTTGATTTTCTGCAGCTTTACCTCTCTGGATGCTGGAGAGAAGATTCTCTTCCAGGGCACACTTGGAAACTTTTAAACTGTTGATTCGAATCTGGAACTTGTCAATTTTATCATTAAGCTCACTGTTTATCTTCATCACTTTATCCAGAGATGCTAGAAGTAACCAGCCAGCATCACTATTTTTCTTATTTTTCCACAAACTGTTAGATGTTTTATGTATAGAGTCACTAAATTTCTTGCTCTTCACAAGAGGTGAGTTAAAAGATTCAAATGTGTCTATATCCATAATTGTTTCAAATAGTCTATACCATGGATTTTCAGCGCTCTCCACACTACCTAAAAAGACTCTGAGTTGGAGAGCCTGCTCCAAATACCAAGTAGCCCATTAAAGAAATTCATCCTTTCAACTCTGTTTCTCTAGAACCACTTCTGGTACCACAATCTGTATTAGTCAGGGTTCTCCAAAGAAACAGAACTGGTAGAATGAATATATATGTATAGAGATTTATCAGCTTAGCTCACAGGATAGAGTCTGAGTAGGCCAACAATGGCTGCACCACACTGAAGAGGCTGAGAATCCGTAGTTGCTCAGTCCACGAGGCTGGATGTCTCAGTAGTCCCAATCTGGGGCTGAAGGTCTGACGAATTCCAAAAGATCAGCTAGTCTTCAGTCTACAGCAACAAGATGAACTCACCAGAGAGAAGGCAAGCAGCAAGAAGCCAGGTGTTCTCCTTTTCCATGGCCTTTTATATGGGCTGCCATCAGAAGGTAACACCCACATTTAGGGCATGTCTTCCAGCTTCAGATGATCCAATTAAGATCTCTCATTTCAGTTAATCCCAGATCCAATCAAGTTGACACCCAAGATTAGCCATCACAAAGGGATAAAGAGACCATTTAAGCAAGTTTATTGAAGGTCTGAGCAGGTTTATAGAGATATAAGGTTGTTCTAATAATTACTGTTACAGCCAAAATTTTCCATGCACTCCCCTGGTTTGTACTGCATTCCAGTTACAGTCCTAGATTAAATAGATGCAGACAAGTATTAGGCTACTGAAAGATGTCCTTTATGTGTCTCTGTATTATGCAAGTGTTACTTCTGGTGTTTTCCTGTGCCCGTAACAAGATAATTTGGCTCAAGAGGAGCTAGGCTTTGCTTTCCTGTACCAGATTGGTACAGTATGTAGAAGGAAACAGTTTCGATGAGCTTGGTCTGAGCCCTGATCAGCTTATTTCCTGTTTATAGGTATGTGATGTGACCCCCCGCTTCCAAGAACTATAAATATGGGGGCTGGAAAAGAAATAACTGCTTCTGTTTATAGTAAAAAAAAAAAAAAAAAGATGATCTGTCCTATCTTTGATTTTTTTTTTTTACTTAACAACCGTCAACGATGAACCGTAACTTTTCAAAGAAACTGCTACCACTTGCAGAGCTTGCCAGCACTCATTCGAGCAACAAAAGTTCCAAGGAATTTTGTTTTGAAATAACTTGGTAGATGTCTTTGTTCTTGTAATACCAAGCAATGAGGCACAAAGGAATGCCACGTAGTGATAGTAGAATTAAGAGTCCTTTAATAACTAGCCAGTAGTTGAGAGTGGCTATGGTCAGAAAGAACTCTCAACCCTGAGGAGAAGCAGAGCAGGGTTTATAAAGCTTAAAACCAATTATGTCATGCCAAGGGTAAAGCCAATAACCAGTTACACCAGATCATCATAGTTACTCAAGACCAGGGGCAGGTCCATTAACAAAGAGGTTTTAAGTTAACAAAAGTTTCTAAGCTTTGATTAGAAAAAGCATGTTTCCACGAATTGCAGAAACAATAAACTCCATGGAGCTGCAAGTACATCTGGATGAGAGAACATTCTGCCTGGCTAGTTATAAGTAGGAACAATGCACTCCCAGAAACTGCAGGTGTAGCCTTCATGTCCAGTCTGCCTGGATGACTACAGTTAGAGTGGGGTGGGGAGAATCACAGGGTGAGCAAAAGTCAGCTAGAATAAAATGGAGTCAGATTTGCCATTTCAGTTCTCATAAAACTCCAAAAGTTGCCTTAATCTCCATTGGCCTATGCATGTGTCTTAGACTGTAATCTTATTCTTTATTTCCAAATAAAAGTTCTTGTATTGAAGATATCTCTATTTTTATTTCTTTTTCCCATTTTTCATGTGTATAGTGTGTACACATGTTTATGCATATGTGTGTACACATGAGTACATGTGGTGGCCCAAGGCCAATGTCTCATATCATCAGATAGCTCTTCTATTTTACTTTTTGAGGCAGGGTCTCTCAATCAAACAAAGAGTTCACAGCTATGGCTATTGCTAGCCAGCTTGCTCTGGAGAACCCTGCCTCCTTATGAGACTGGAGTTACAGGCAGCTGCCAAGTCCATACAGCATTTAGGGGGCTTTACATGGGTTTCTGGGGACAGAAACTCCAGTCCTCACACTTCACAGCAAGTAGTTTCCCCTCTGAGCCATCTCCCCAGACCATCTCTTTATTTTTGTTTGACACTGACTCCTCCAAAGCACATTTTTGGTTCATTTAATTCACTTGTCTTTTACCTGGCATGCTGATGTTCAGTCCCTAGCACTGCATAAATCAAGTGTGATGGCACATGTCTATAATCCCAGAACTCAGGAGGTGCAGACAGGAAGATCAGAAGTTCAAGGTCATTCTCAGCCACAGAGTGAGTTAGAGACTAACCTAGACTACCTGTGACCTTTATAAATAAATAAATAAATAAATAAATAAATAAATAATAAATTGCAAAAACAAGCTGGGTAGGGTGGTTCATACCTATAACTTAGAAGTCGGAGGCAGGAAAACTGCTGTGAATTTAAAGCAAAACTGAGCTATATAGAGATATCCTATCTCAAAGAGGGGAGAGGACAAAGTCAGAGAAAAATAAATGCAAATTAATAAACATACAACATTAAACAGAATCATAAGGGCAAAAGCAAATAACTGAAAACAAATGCGAAGTAGTTGCTATATTATTTGGGACAAAATTAATTTTAATTATTTATTATCATATGTATATATATATGATGCATATGTGTATGTGTATGAGTGAGGATATACACACATAAAGTCAGAAGACAACTTTTGGAAGTCAATTCTTTCCTTCCACAGCAGATTCTGGTGACCAAACTCAGGTAGTCAGGCTTATACAACAAGTACATTACCTGCTGAACAACCTCGCTGGTCCACAAGAGTAATTTTGAAACTTAATTTTCTATTTGCAAATAGAAACTAACTGCCTTTAGATGAAATTTCAATAACTGAGTACTGGGTATAAAATCCCTACCTTTTTCCAGTTTACATGAACTAGAAAATTTATCAAAATCATTAAAGTCCACAGTAAGATACCACACACACTCATTAGAAGGGTCAAAATGAAAAAAATTAAAATCATCAACTACTGCCAAGGTTAAGTAAACAGAACTTTCCTATATTGCTAGAATTATAAAATGCTACAATCACTTCAGAAAATAGCACAGGTGTCTGTCCACAGAAGAATGGACAAATGAACTGCAGTAAATTCATATACCACACTACTCATAAACCAACATTATGCTAAGGGGAAAAAATCCTCAACAAAATTAAGTGCATACTATGCAATTTCACGGACAAAAGTTAGAAAATAAGCCAAACGTTCTAGGATGACAGAATTCAAGTTCAACAACTGCTTCTGACAGGCAAGAATGAACAGAGGAACTTTCTAATTCTATATGTGGATATATATTATATAAGCATTTGCCAAAACGAATCAAACTTTACATGGAAAAAACTTTACATGTTGTTATAGTTTATACCACAAGTTTAAAAAGAAATCATTAAGACATAGAACCCATTCAGAGCCAGTATTATGGTTTGAATATCAAATGTCCCCCTACAATGCAATGTTGAGAAAGTGGGGCTTTAAGAAAGTAATTAATTATGAGGGTTCTAATTCAATCAATGACAAATTAATAATAACTTAATAACTCAATGAAGTTAATCACTGAATTCATAATTTGATGGCACTATGGGAAGATGATGGTCACAGAAGGAGGAGTCCCACTGGAGGAAGGTCACTGGAAACATGCCCTTGAAGGACAGACCTCGTTCCCAGCCCATCCTCCTGATGTTTCCTGGCTGCCATGAAGTGAGCAGCTCTGCTTCACCATATATCCTTCTGTCATGAGGTACTGCTTCACCACAGGTTCCAAACACAGCACAAGGACCAAGACTGGTGGGGCATAGTGGCGCACACCTTTAATCCCAGCAGTCAGAAGGCAGAGGCAGGCAGAGCTCTGTGAGTTCCAGGCCAATCTGGTCTACACAGTGAGTTCCAGGCCAGCTGGGGCTACAGGGAGACCCTGTCTCAAAAAGACCGGGGGATAAAAAAAAAGAAAAGAAAAGAAAAAGAAAAAGACCAAGACTGAAAGCACTGAAGCTGTGAACCAAAAATAAGTCTGTTTTAAGTTGGTTTGCTTAGGTATTGAAGTAAATCAAATAAGTTGATGAAAAGTTAACAAAAATAGATTGTAGTCTTGATAGGGCAGTAACTTTATTACCCCAGGCTAAAAAGCTTTTTAAAGTGTCCTATCAAGACTGCAATCTATTTTTGTTAACTTTTCATCATTACTATTGATTTGTCAACATTACTGTAGCTGAAATACTGTTGTTTTACAAATAAAAGTACATTGAAATATTCTACAGATACATCTCTGTAAATAAGATGAATTCTTTCAAAACAAAAAAGGTTTTGTTAAAAAGAAATAAAGGATAAAAGAAACTTTCCTGGCTTTCCACTGAAAGAAATTTAAATCATACAATACCTTTAAAGTTTTTGAAACTGATACTTTTTCCTGTTTCAAACTTTTCATTTCAGGAACAGCATGGGAATTTCCTTTCAATCTCTGTATTGTCATAAACTCATGCTTCCTCTGTAATAATATTTTATTCATGAATTAAATAACAATCGTATACGATGTAAACAAATCCAAAACAAATTATTTAAAAATTCATGAGATAGGCTGGAAAAATGGCTCAATGGTTAAGAGCAATTACTGCTCTTCCAGAGGGCCCAAGTTCAATTTTAAGCACCTATGTTGGGTGGCTCACAACCACTTGTACTCCAGGTCCGGGGGAATCCAATGCCCTCCTCTGGACCCTGTGGGTATCTATAGCACACGTATGGCAACCATTCACTCAGACACACAAGCATACACATTTTTAAAAATTACTTTAAAAGAATTTATTGGAGAAAAATAAAGCAACTTACCTGTAAGTTATCTAAACGAGCTTGAACTCTTTTAGCCTGAATCTCCAACTTCCTGTTTTCTTCACTTACTTCATTTAGCTAAGGAAAGGAAAAATTCTTTTATTTCAATATAAATCTCAAAGTTTTTTCATACTAAGAGTTTCCTAATCCATTATTTAATCTGGTATGCCTGACAGTTTGTTTGGACGTTCGAGCAGGGGAGCACAGCTACTTGCACACCCTTGACCAAAGACCAGTCCTCTTTTATTGGGGAAGGTACTGTTCTTTGACTGAACGTGCAGCTTCAGGAGGGATGCACACAGAGCAGTGAGGGAGGAAGGAAGGGGACAACTGCCTAACCAGCCAGATCAGCCAAATCAACTGTAGAAGTCTAATGGGGTGACAGCCGTCACAGTCAGAATGCCCTCACAACCTAATCTGTTATACTAACCAAGTAATGTAACAAAACAGGTAACAGTCATCATTTCACTTTTACCCTAAAACATTACTAGCATCTAGAGAATAAGTGTTCTATGAAAAATTTACAAGACTCCTGTTGTTAACTAGATAGAATGTGGAATCACAAGACAGTCCTCCAGGCACATCTAATCTCTGAGGAATTAAACTAGGTTATCCTTTGGGTGTGCTTTGATTAGGTTAACTGGGATGGGAAAATCTACTCTAAAAGAGGATGATTCCATTCTCTAGGTTTGGGTCCTGGTCTGCATAAAAGGAAGAAGCTGGTAAAGGATGGGTATTCATTGCTCCCTGCTTCTTGACTACAGATGCAGTGTCATCAGCTGCCTCCTTAAGCTTCTTGCCACCATGCTTTCCCAACCCTGATGGACTGTACCCCCAAACTGTGAACCAAAGTAAGCCTTTCTCCCTTGAGTTGCTTTTGTCAGGGTATTTTATCACATAAACAGGAAAAGTAACTAAGTTAACTCCTAAGATCTTAAAATTCTAATAGGAAATATTTTTGAAGTAAAATTTTGACTCATAACATGAAAAGTATACAAATGAGTATGTACTGCAATGAGTTATTATTGGGGTTGTAGTACATACATAAATAATGGGAAGAATTGACATGCTAAAACTCATCTTAACTGTCAACTTGAATGGATTTAGAATCATCATGGAAACACATCTATGGGCCATGCTTCACTGCCACCTGAACCCAGCTCCTTTGGCCTTCCAACATGGACTGAGGACAAGAGGCTCTTCAGGAATCCCCTAGGCCTTCAACACTAGATTGGGTCTGCTGAGGCACCCAGACTCATGGACTAAGCAGCCACCAAGTTCTCAGGCTCTACAGCAGACAGCCACTGTTGGGATGACCCAAGCTATATATATCATATAAGCCAATATAACAAATCTTTTGTAACAAATATTCATTCTGTTGGTCCTATTCCTCTAAAGAGCCCCAATATATCTTTACATATTTGGCTCTCCTGTTACTCTGGGGTTTGTTTGTTTTTTTAATTTTATGTGTATTTGTGTACTGCCTGAATGAATGTAAGTGCACCCGTGTCATGCAATGCCTGCGGAGGTCAGAAGAGGATGTCGGATCCCCTGAGACTGGAGTTACGGACAGTTGTTAGCGGTCATGTTGGTGCTGGGATTCAAACCTGGGTCTTCTGTAAGAACAACCAGTGTTCTTAACCACTGAGCCATCTCTCTAGCCCATTTTTTTGCTTTTTTTAAGAAATATGTTTATAAGGGGTTGGTGATTTAGCTCAGTGGTAGAGTGCTTGCCTAGAAAGCACAAGGCCCTGGGTTTGGTCCTCAGCTCCGAAAAAAAAAAAAGTTTATTTCTAAATCGTCTACTAATATCTTTTATGACTATTAGGTTTGTGGGGTTTTTTTCCTTTTTTTATTCATATAAGCGGGTCCCAGGAGCTTGTAGGACTCTGTTTCCATATGGTCATGTACCTCCTCCCTGGCTCTTACAATCGCTCCACCCCCTCTTCCATGATGGTCCCAGAGCCCTGGGTGAGTGAAGTTTAATATAGGAGCCCTGTCCAAGGTCCAGCATTCTGCAGATTCTTAATCTCTACATTTTGGCCATTTGTGACCTTTTGTGTTCCTGGGTCTCTTTATGCATGAGGGAGCTTCATTAATGAGAACTGAGAGAATCATAGGGAAACAAACAGCAGACCTCAATCTTAGCTGAAGAAATACTGGCAACTGATTACTGCTAGGTGAGAAAGAGCTGATTTTCCTAAAACAAGGGATTCTAGATAGGCTGACTACACCTCAGTAGATGGACTTACACCGGGGAACATCTGGGGACACTGACTTGACACAGTGGGCCTTAACAAAGATGACAGAGTATATGGGTTCCAGTGGGGATATGGGAGGGTGCCCATGGGGACAGGGGTATAAAGATGATTAAGATTGTTTGATATATTCTGTATGAAATACACAAAAATTCAATAAGAAAAAAAGAAAAACCAATTATGCTGGGAATGGTGGTATACACCTTTAATCCCAGCACTCAGCAGGCAGAGACAGGTGGATCTCTGTGAATTCAAGGCCAGCCTAGTCTATATACAAAAAAGGAAGGAAGGAAGAGACAGAAGAAGGGAGAGAGAAAGAAAGGGAAGGAAGGAGGGAGGGAGGGAGGGAGGAAGGGAGGAAAAGAAAAAGAAAAATTACAACTCTCATGCTAAGTAATTATAAGTAATTAAAGTACCACTTTATACTCATAAGAAAGACTATGAGCAACACGAAGGCCTGAGTACAGTACAATGCCCAACATTTAGTAGACGCTTAAATTAGAAGTGGTGTGTAATAGTGGTTACAGTAGGTAATAATCAGTGCCTAATAATCAGTGCCTAAATGTTGATTAGTTCTCAAGTTATCAAGCTTTTTTTCTTGTACTTTAATATTTTATTTTATGTGTATGAGTGTATTGCCTGCATGTATGTGAGTGCACCTGTGTCATGCAATGCCACGGAGGTCAAAAGAGGGCTTCGGATTCCCCTGGAACTGGAGTTAAGGATGGTTCATAGCCACGATGTGGGTGCTGGGAATCGAACCCAGGTGCTCTGTAAGAGCAGTCAGTGTTCTTAACTGTTGAGCCATCTCTCCAGCCCCTCTTGTACTTTTTTTATCTAGTCATGCTCACTTATTTTTGTTTTCTAATTGCCAAATATATCATCAGCTGTTTGTCAAAACAGAGGAAGAAAGAACTTGACTATTTTATTTATATTTGCAAATGACTTATAATAAATCTAAAAATTTTAATCAAAATTCTCTCAGGTTTAAATACAGCCTAAGACCAGCTTAAATTTACTAAATACAATTCTTGGGTCTTAAAATCTAACATATATGAAAATAGTTCTTACCTGTTTTCTTAAATTATCATTCAGTTCTTTCAGGGTATCAAAAGAGGACCTTATTCTCTTGCTTTCTTTATTCTTTTCCTTAATAGTTTCAGTTAAGTGTTTAACTTCTGCATTATGTTGCTAGAAGGCAAAAAAAAATCTGATCTAAAAGTTAGCTAAGAATTCTGTAGCAATAGGGCATTATCTAGCATGCTTGAGGCCCTGGGTTAGAACCCCACCCCCAAAAAATATATATACACACACAAAATAATTAAAAATCAGAAATCCTTCAATCGCAAAAACTCTAATCAACATTTTAGTATAAGTGACTAATATGGTAAATAATTTACCAAAATCTGTGTAAACAACCAAAGAAACAACAAAACCTCATTTGGGGGCAAGGCATCTGTGAAGGTAAACAAAACAAAACAAAAACAAACCCAAAATATCATCATACAAATTAAGCAGTAAAAAAATCAATTTTTGTTTCTGCTCAGAAAAATTCACCCAAAGTAACTGAAATTTTCCTATTTGACACTGTAAATTAATAAAACAACAAAGGATTTCTGATCTTTTTCAAAAGAGCATTATATAAAGCTTCATAGACTAAATTGTAAGATTTACATTATGCTTCAGGAATGCAAGAACTATTTTATAGCGCTGGGGATGCAGCTCAGTGGTACAAACTACAAGCACAATGTATAAAGTTTGAGCTCCAACACAAAATAACAGCAGTAGCAAAGGAAAACTCTACAGGTAGTATACACTAATTGTTTTCGTGTATGTTTGTGTGTGATGTATGTGGTATACCTACACATGTGATGTGTGCATGGCATATTTGTGTCCTGGGGAGTGCACACACAAAGGCAAAAGGAGGATGTTAAGTGTCCTGCTCTATCTCAGCCATATTTCCTCAAGACAAGGAGCTAGGTTGCTGACTAGCAAACCCAGCAATCCTATCTCTGGCCCTAACCAAGTGCTGGGATTATGGGTGTGCATGACTACACCTGCCTTTTTATTTTATTTGCTTTTTTTTTTTTGAGACAGGGTCTCCCTGCAGCCCTAGCTGGCCTGGAACTCACTATGTAGACCAGGCTGGCCTTGAACTCACAGAGGTCCACCTGCCTCTGCCTCCCAAGTGATGGGATTAAAGGCGTGCACCACCACGCCCTGCTACACCTGCCTTTTTACATGGGTGCTGGAGATTTTAACTCAGCTCCTCAGGCTTGTGCAGCAAGTGCTTTTACCTGCTGAGTCATCTTCCCAGGCCCCAAATTTGTTTAATGGGGATAATAAAGCAGCTGAAATATATGTATGTGATTTGTATGCACACACTTGTGTGCACATTAGGAAAATATGGACTATACAGCTGAGAGCCAGGCATGGTGGTGCACGCCTTTGATCTCTGCACTCAGGAGACAGAGGCAGAGGCAGGCGGATCTCTGCAAGATCGAGGCCAGCCTGGTCTACATAGTGAGTTCCAGGCCAGCTGAGGCTACAGGGAGAGCCTGTCTCAAAAAGGCCAAAAAAAAATATAATCAATCAATAAATGAATAAATGAACAAAATACTATAAATAAAATATTTCAGGGCTTCCTTGTAAGAACCTGACCCCTCCACACATTGCCCACCTACAAGGGGTTTCAGGAGCATCTATGACTTCCTCAACCTTGAATTTTCATGATTGAAAACAGCATCATGTGGCCAACACTGCCAAATTCTGTGCTATCTTGAGATGCAGGCTGGTCCCTTCCAGCATAGCTGTAGTGTTCTCTGTATGCCTTTGAGCCGGACCCTGTAGAAACAATTAACATGGCAGATATAGGGAATTTATTCAGGAGTGTTACGTTCAGGCTCCTATCAAGTGACTTTGCTTTTTCACAAGATGAAACCTTTCATGGTCAGAGTTTTGTCTCAAGACATCGTTTCTGTCTTTTTAATGCAGAGGTTGAGGTTGAGCTTTCCTTTTAATGGTGCTAATCTCTCTAACAATTACGGCTGCTTTCTCTTCACCCATTTGCCTGCAACTTGAAACTTACACCTTTCCTTGCCAAAGGCCACATTTCTCCACGTCTTTCT
>NW_008350329.1:1368377-1369460 GCF_000622305.1 Nannospalax galili
AAAAGCATCCCTCTATTGGGTTCCTCCTCATTTTTCTTTTGTCTTCCAAGGCTGGACTCTAGAGTGATGGATTCAGGGTTTGCTTTCAGGTATTTTGATAGCTGTTGGAGTGGTTAGAATCAGTGTCAGTTCCCTCTCAAAGGCTTCTAGATAGGGGAGAAAATAAATGTATCCATCATTTTAGAACAAGAGCTGGTTGTCTCCTTAGTTACAGGTGGGCACTACAGTATTGGAGACCAAGATTTGAAATCTTGCATCTGAGCAGCACTTTCGGGTTAGGAACAAAATCACCAATGAGAAATGATTGTCTAAATAAATTTTTATATAGACTTAAGCCTAATGTCTAGGAAGTGTAATCCCTTGAACTCTTAAAGAAGTATGACTTCCTAAAGAAGATGACTTTACTCTTTGGTTATACTTTCCTTTTGGTTGTTAAATACCATACAGTTGGCCCAAATAAATCAGTTTATTTTTACACTTAAGGTCATTTGAGGATCTGTTCCTTGGGAGTCACATGGGCTTGGGAGGAGTTCCTGGCTCCTTTCTTTTACAAGTTCCATCTATGTGAAGATAAGTCAAAGGTCCTGCTCAACCATGTCTGGCTTCACTTGGAAGCATGAAAGAGATGTTTCTTCTGAGTTGACCCTTGTCTTTGTAGACTGGACACTGGTTCAAGTCTGTCTGGTGGGGCTTCCATGGCCTCCCTGAACAAGAGGACAGGTGACTCACCATAGTTACAGGACATTTTGATAGATGTTCCATAGTGTCCTGGAACTTAATCAACCTTGGAGGGCAAGGGGCAAAAACTGTTTTTAAGTCCCTCTGACCACATAGTATTGGCCTAAAACTATGGCAATTAAACATCCAATAAGGTTAGTTCCACCAGTCTGTAACTTTTAATTATCATGTACTGTGCAGATAAGGTTTGAGTACAAAACCAAATATTCTCAGATAAACCTTGACTAGCTATATAGTTTGTTCCTTAAACTAGTTGACTAAACTATGACCTTAGAAATATTAAGATTATCTGAATATTATTTTTGTCCCATCCTTTATATATCATAATAAGCCTACACAGACTCG
>NW_008350329.1:1369507-1380156 GCF_000622305.1 Nannospalax galili
ACATCTTTTACATTTCTCATTTCTTTTTTTTTTTTTGGAAATGATTTCTTAAACAACAGGATATAGTCACAATACCATTATTTTTTTTTAAGATTTATTTTAATTATGTATAAATGTGTATGTCTGTGTGTGGATGTGTGCCCAAGTGAGTGCAAATGCCCTTGGAGGCAAGAAGAGACCATCAGATAGATCCCTAGAGCTGGAGTTATAGGTGGTTATAAGGCACCTGATATAGGTGCTAGAAACCAAAAACATACAACTACCAAATATATGTATGAATTTTGACTAGTTCCTTGATTAAAAAAAATAAATAAAACAAGGGGCTGGAGCGATGGCTCAGTGGTTAAGAGCACTGACTGCTCTTGCAGAGGACCCAGGTTCGATTCCCAGCACCCACATGGCAGCTATGAACCGTCCTTAACTCCAGTTCCAGGGGAATCCAAAACCCTCTTCTGACCTCTGAGGCACTGCATGACATGGGTGCACTCACATACATGCAGGCAATACACTCATACACATAAAATAAAAATAAATATTTAAAAAAAAAAACAAAAAAAAACCAAAGAATTTTTGGCAGCCAGCTGGAAAAATGGATATGGACTATATCTTAAATTGTATTTGACTAGCATTAGTTCTTCGATGTAAGAATAAAAATGACCTTATTCTTAGGAGACACATGCTATGATTTTTGCAAGTACTTGCAAATAAGTGTGTGTAGACAGGTGTACAAAGAGGAGGAAGGGAAGGGTAAATAAGAAAATATGGCAAAATGGTAATAATAAATGAATCTAAGAAAAAAAAGAGAAATTACTCTAAAATCAAATGCTATAAAATTACCTCCTTTAAAATTTGAAATCTTGTCATAACCTCTTCTTCAACACCTTTAATTTTGTTCAAGGCATTTTCATGTCTGGAAAGTAGCTGCTCTCTTTCTACTAAAAAACATTCTCGTTTTTGAAGTTCTTCAGCAAACTTCTGTTGTGCTGCAGTTTCACTCTATCAAAATGCATGATTTAAACAACTTTTTAAAAGTTAGTTCACAAACTGCAAACTATATTCTTATCCATTGACACTGGTTTGATCAAATGGTTTTTAGCAATGTAAAATGGAGTTGTCACTTTGAAATAGTTTGGTAGTTCCTCAAAAAGTTAAACAGTTACCATCTAACTAGGCATTCTAAGACAAAATGAAAGCATATATCCACACAAATCAAATATAAATGCTCACAGCAGCATAGTCATGGTAGCCTAAAAGTAGAAACCACCTGTGCTGGTTAATTTTAACTGTCAAATTTTGCACAACCTAGAATCACTTGGGAAGAGTGTCTTAATGACGTTGGCCTGTGGGCATGTCTGTGGGGGACAGTCTTGTTTACTGAAGTAGGTAGGAAGACTGTTGGGGAACCCTGCTGTTAGGGTTGCAGTTTCTCCATGTCCGGATAGCCATGAGCGGCTCGGCGCCTGATGGAGAGACTCCCCTTTTCAGCAGGGGGCCTCCTGCTCTCTTCCTGGCTCACCTTGAAGTACTGCCAAGGATGCCTTATCTGAAACATGACCTCTGGCATAGAAACTACCAGGTTTTTTCTATATGATAATCAGGCACTGTCTGACAGCCTGAAAGATAGAAGCCCACCGCCACATGTAAATAAAGCATACTATGAGCACCTATCAACTGAGGCTTTTGCTACTGCCTCCACACTATAAATTCTCTAGTTTTCCCCCTAATAAACCGGAGCTGTATCACTGAACTTGGCTGGAGCTGTATCACTGAATTTGTCTGGAGCTGAGCTGTTTCATTGCGCCTGGGACCAGCCTGTGATCAGTCTTCCCGGAAGAGCTGCCTTCCGTCAACACTCACTCACGGCTTCTGCGCTCACCGCTCCTGCTCTCCCCCCCCTCGTGGATCGGTGGCCAACGACCCACGAGCCGAGGGGGAGCCTCCCGCAGCTTGCCCGAGCCTCCCGCAGCTTGGCGCAGAGCCTGCCTGCCGCCTGCAGAGCCCGCCTGCACCCGCCACCGCAGAGAGAGACCCGCCGACCAGCAGAAGACCAGCCCATGGTAGGCAGCATCCTTCCCTGGTAAGGGTTCCTGAGCTACGTAAGACAGGAGAGAAAGCTAGGTAAGTAGTAAGCAAGGAGCACCATGCACTTCTCTCTGTTTTCTACTGTGGATATGATATTTAAGCTCCTGTCATCGTCATTTCTTCACTGCTTCCTGGAACTGTGAGCCAAATTAACCCTTTTCTCCCCTATGATGATTTTATACCAGGGTATTTTATCCCAGCAACAGAAACGAAATTAGGACGCAACCCAAACATTCAGCAAACGAGTAGATAAAGAAAATGTAGCACATAACACAGTACTATTTAGCAATGAAAAATGTACTGATATATAACAGAAATCAATCTTTAAAATATGCTAAATGAAAGGATCCAGTCATAAATTACTATATGTATCATAGGATTCTATTATGCAAAATATCCAGAGTAGACAAATCTATAGAAACAGAAAGTAGAGAAGTAGTTGCCCTTTTGGGGATGATGAAATGTTCTAAAAGTAGTAGGGATAGTAGTACAACTCTGTGAGTATACTAAAGATAATTATACACTAAAAATTAATATGCATTTCCCCTTGACTAAATTTTACTGTACACATCCAAATGCAAACAATCTCAGGATATTGATCCCATCTCTTAAGTATCTCTACAATTCATCCACTTCTCTGTATCCTTAAGGCCCCATCCTAATCCAGGACATCCCCAGACTGCTACCATCACTTCACATTCTATCCTCTCTCTAGAGCTCAACTACTTATACTAGCTTAAAACACAAACCCATACATAGATACTAGAGTTAGAATTAGGAGTGTCCAACCCACAGCCCACAGGCGACACATAGCCTAGACAGCTGTGAATGCAGTCCAACACAAAACTGTAAGTTTACTTAAAATATAAGATGTCTCTGTGGATATTTTGTTTTGTAACTCAATTGCATAGTTCTCAAACATGAGCAATGTACATGTAGTCATGTTACCGTGTCAGACAAAATAAATGTATGTATGTTCTCATAACCTGTGGGCTATGGGGTGGACAGCCCTCAAAGTCTTATGTATTAAAGGCTTGATCCCCATAGTGGTGCTAATGGAAGGTGTTGGAACCTTTAAAAGGTAGAGCCTTATGAAAGGTCTTTAGGTTACTGTGCATGTGGCTCTCAAAGCATATTATAGGACTCTGGATCCTTCTCTCCTTTGCTCCTGGCCAACATGAGCACCACTTTTGTTTTGTCGATGCTTTGACCATCTGCTGTCATAGCACAGACACAAAAATACAAGACCTATCAGTCATGGCTCAAAACTTCCAAAGCTATCAATAAAAAAAATAAACCCTTTTAATTTTTTTAAATTGAAATGGTATCACCTTATGTTGCCCAGGCTGGTCTTGAAGTCATATGCTCAACTGATCTTCAGTCTTTCAAGAAACTAGGAATCCAGGTATATACCACCACAAGCCAAAAATATTTGGTTATATAAGTTGACGGGTTCGAGTATTTTGTTATAGAGACAGACTGCTTACTAATTAAATAAGTAACACTCAAATAAGATGTTTATCCAAGATCAATGTTGTGACTATTAGGCTAATACTTTTTTTTTTTGAGGCAGGGTCTCCCTGTAGCCCTAGCTGTCCCGGAACTCAGAATGTAGACCAGGCTGGCCTTGAACTCACAGAGATCCCCCTGCCTCTACCTCCCAAGTGCTGGGATTAAAGGTGTTCACCACCATGCCCGGCTAGGCTAATACTTTTTAAAAATTTATTTTTGTTTATATGTGTATGAGTACTTTGCCTGCATGTATTTGCACCCACATGTACAATGCCCAGGGAGGCCAGGAGAGGGCATTCGATTCTCTGACACTGGAGTTAAGGATGGTTGTTAGCCACCACATAGGTACTGGCAACTGAACACTGGGTCCTCTGCAAGCATAGCCAGTGCTCTTAACCACTGAGTCATTTCTTCAGCCCCATGCTGATACACTTTAACTCCAAATCAATCCGTCCTAAATTAAAACCTTGATCTTTTTCCTAAAATTCACTTTTCCTTCACTCTACACAAACCAGGAATTAAGAATCAAGTTAGAGGCCTTACTCCTTCTACACTTCTTCCAAGTCATTACACCAAGTCCACAACAGAGCTCTAATCTCCCTTCAGTTCTTGTCACCAGTCCAGTCCATGTTACCATTATGCCTCTCACCTAGGAACCTACAACAGAATCCTATCTAGTCTCCCAAATTCCATATCTGTACTTCCCCCCAATCTGTTCATATAAACATACACAACTGCTTATATAATTGTCCCACTTTAAAAACCAACAGTTTTATATTTTTCTTTAATCAGGATCTTCTCATATAGGAATGGCTCAATCTAGGCTAAATCCTCATTCTTTAGGATTTAACTTAAATATTTGTAGAAAAAAAACTTTATCAAACCTCTCAATCTCCCTCACTCAGGTATCTGTCATAGAATCCTATTAATCTTCCATTTAAGTCCATAACATTGGCTGTGGTGGTATATGATTGTGGTCTCAGCACTCCAGCTAGGGCTGGGGATGGAGAACTCAAGGACAGCCTAACAACATGAGTTCAAGGTCAGCCTGGGTTATATAATAAGATCCTCTCTCAGAAACATTTTTACAATTATATGAGTATTCATGATTTACTTCTAACAAGCCACATGCAGCCAGGGCCACACATGTTACTCATTTGCATATATACTAAGCATTGAATATAGGAATATGTAGTAATAGGCACTAAAATATTTGTTGAATGGATGAAATCACATCATGTGACAAAAATGTATATGCTTAATGACAACTACAGAATAAATTTTAAAATGAGACATAACTAGAGGCTAATTAAACCATATTAATCCCCTTCATTTCATTTTTTACTTTTTAAAATTGTGTTTGCTGCTGGGCATGGTGGCGCACACCTTTAATCCCAGCACTGGGGAGGCAGAGGCAGGTGGATCTCTGTGAGTTCAAGGCCAGCCTGGTCTACATAGTGAGTTCCAGGACAGCTGGGGCTACACGGAGACCCTGTCTCAAAAAGACCAAAAGAAAAAAAAAAATTGTGTTTGCTATAATATATCCTTTCAAGTTTGTTGTTAAAAATCATTTTTTACTGTCAGTCCTTTGATTAAAAACCTGTAAGAGCAGGGCATAGTGGATCTCTGTGAGTCCAGGCCAGGCAGGGATACACAGTGAATGTCTCAAGAAAAAAGAAAACAAAAACAGAACAAGAGTGGTGCTTAAGGGGAGACTGTTAGACCATGGACAGGGCTAGGGTTGAAGGCCTGTGCCACTCACCAGGCCACGCTCTTGTTCTGTTCCTTGTATCCCAATGTCATTCCCACTCTTCTCCCCTCTAAATTCTACCTTTGGGTCAAGGACTAGTCTTTCCCTAAACTCTTCTAGTGATTTAGGCTAAAAATAATCCTTTTAAAAATTCTATGGTAATTACAATTTCAATTAATTTGAGAGGATGAGATACTGTTTTTGAAAAGTGTTTAACTATAGGCTGTAGTGGAGCATGCCTTTAATCCCAGCACTTGGGAGGCAGAGGCAGGCAGATCTCTGTGACTTCAAGGCCAACCTCAATGAGTTCCAGGCTATAACTTCTGCTTTCTTCTCTTTCCAGACACTTGATAAACACACATATTACACTCTTTAGGAGTGACGGCTCAGTGGTTAAGAGCACTGGCTGCTCTTTCAGAGGACCAAAGGTTTAGTTCCCAGCACCCACATGTAGGTAACAACTGTTCCTAACTCCAGTTCCAGGGGATCCAACATCTACTTCTGACCTCTGTGGGCACTGCACAACATAGGTGCACTTACATACATGCAGGCAAAACACTCAGTGGTTAAGAGCACTGGCTGTTCTTGCAGACGACCCAGGTTTGATTCCCAACACCCACATGGTGGCTAACTGACCCCATATAGTGGCTAACAACTGTCAGTAACTCCAGTTCCAGAAGATTTTAACACCCTCTTCTGGCCTCTTCGGGGAAATGTACACATGTGGTGCACTCGCATACATGCAGGCAAAACACCCATACACATAAAATAATAAAAATAAAACATTTTGCCAGCTGTGGTGGCACACAGCTTTAATCCCAGGACTTGGGAGGCAGAGGCAGGAGAATCTTTGTGAGTTGGAGGCGAGCCTGGTCTACATAATGAGTTCTAGGCCAGCTGGAGCTACAGGGAGACCCTGTCTCTCAAACAGACCTAAATAAATAAATAAATATGCCTTTAATCTCAGCACTTATGAGGCAGAGGCAAGTGGATCTCCATAAGATGGGAGCTGGCCTACTCTACATAGCAAGTAATAAAATTTCTGGGGCTACAGGGAAACCCTGTCTCTCAAATAGACATACATAATAAATAAATAACAGATAAATAAATAATAAACAATTTTTTAATTAAGTAAACCCCAGGGGGGCTATAAAGACAACTAAGTACTTAACAGCACAGGCTACTCTTACAAAGGACCAGCACTCACATGGTGACTAACAACCATCCAGTTACAGGGGATCCAATGCCCTCTTCTGGCCTCCTCCCACATTGTACAACATGGGTCCACTTACATACATGCAAGCAAAACATTCATACACATACAATTAATAATTGTTTTTTTAAAAAAGAAACAAACTTCAGAAATAACACAGAAGCTAACATTCAGAGTTGAATTCTGACAAGGGGCTTTTTTTTGTTTTTTAACTTTGTATTGTTGTTTTTTGGGTTTTTTTTTTTTTTTTTTTTTTTGACAGGGTCTCCCTAGTCCCAGCCTGCCTAGAACTCCCTCTGTAGACCAGGCTGGCCTTGATCTCACAGAGATCTACCTGCTTTTACCTCCCAAAAGCTGGGATTAAAGGCATGTGCTACCACACCCAGATGTATTGTTTTTTTTTTCAATTGAATTTTTGCAGTTTTCATACAATATAATTTGATAGTAGATTCCCTCCCCTATCCCCACCTCCTTTCATTGCCCCCTGCCTAATATATATAATGTAATCTACTTTATATATATAATATAAATAAATAAAATAAGGGTTATAGAGTCTAATTTGTTTCCCCAAATGTCCTTCAGTGTGGGTCCATCCACTGGCACCTGGTTAACCTAGTAAGAGTCCCATGCTTGAAAAAGACTGTCTCTGCCCCTCACTCCCTCATTGTCTATGCTGTAATTTTTTTCTGGTTTGAGCCTGCGTGAGACTTGTACATGCTGTCACTGCTGCTGTGAATTCATATAAGTAACTGACCAGTTGTCTGAAAAACTGTTTCCTTGTGGTCATCCATAACCTCTAGCTCTTACAATCTTTCCACTGCCTCTTCTACAATGATCCTTGAGCTTTGTGGTGAGGGGGAGGAGTTGTTTGATATAGGGGTCCCAATGGCCTCAAACAATACTGGCCATTGCCCCTGCTCTTGGTTACCCACCAGAACTGGATGGTACGAGTGCTAAAGACACTGTATACATGAGCTATAGAACAAACAAGGAGAAATCAAGCTGGTGCTGACTTCAGAGGCTCATCTCCACTAGCTAATGTTCATGGTGCTGGAAGGTGCTATACAAGCTACCAGAAGGAAAAAAATAATCATGAACCTTACCCATCTGTGAATCCTGTGAACTACAATGATGACTGGCCTGGCAAGAGATGCCCAGAGGTGCAACAGTGGCACAAATATTATGGGAGTAACCAATCACATTTTAATTGGATTTAAGGTCCACGTCCTAGAACAGAGCCCATACCTGATATCGACATCAGGCTTAGAAACCTAAAGCTAACCAGGTCATAGGTCACAGAGGAGAACTTAATACTATTTTTCTATTCATTATTGTACTAAACTGACTCAATGATTTATTGTTATTGAAATGGCAAAACTAACTCCATTTTGTTCTAGCCTTTTGCCTTTACCCTATGCTTTTGCCCAGTCATTTCCACTGCAGTCAGCCAGGCAGAACATCTCATGCAGGTATTTCTACAATACTGGGAAACTTACAAGTAGCCAGGTAGCATGTCCAGATAGCACATTCTCCCTCCAAGCTATACCTGCATCTCCATGGAGTCCATTGTTTCTACAATTCTGAGAAACTTATTTTTAACTTATCAAAACTTTTTGTTAACTGAAAACCTCTTTGTTAACTGAGTTGCTCCTGGTCTGTTGTAACTATGGTGATCTGATGTAACTATGGTTACTGGCTTTGTCCCTAGCATGATGTAATTATGGTTTTAAGTTTTACAAACCCTGCCCTGCTTCTCCTCACAGTTGAGAGTTCTTTGGGGCATTATTCCCCTCTCTCACCATTGGCTATTAATAAAGGACTCCTAATTTGACCACCACTATATGGCATTCCTCTGTGCATCTCACTCAGTGTTGCAGTTATACCCATATATATATCCATATATCTCTCAACTCTCATCAGAGAAGGTTCCTTATGTAACAGATGGTGATTAACACAGAAACCCGTAACTGGTCAACATGCATAGAACAAGAGGCTGCAGAGCACTTATCCCTGAATAGGACACAAGGGACTTCTTTCATAAGTACTTAAAGCAAGGAATTTAGAACATCTTCAAAAAACCCAGGTCCTCTACAAGAGCAGCCAATGCCCCTAACTGCTGAACCATTTTTCAGCATCCCCTGCCAAAACCCCACATTTTCATTAGCAAATTTTATATATTATAGATGGATGGCCTGAAAATAAACCTAAGTCTAAAACCTGCAACACACCTAGCAATAAAGCACCACTGCTTTTATTTTTCTCTCAGTCACTACAGTTTTCTATTCAACAGTTCCTACAAATTACATCTTCTCCCCTCTGGCCTTGCCTTGATCCATTTGTGTATACATCAAATGAAAACCCCTTATGTTGAAATTTTGCATATATATAATCTTAGAACACAAATATTTCTGAGATCTCCATTCAGTACTTTACCTGCAGTTTCATATGTATATGAAATAATTCATCATATATTTGATTTATCTGAAGTAGAAGTAAGCTCTGCTTATCTGACACTTTAGACTTTGGAGAGATGGCATGTTTCAAAAGAGAGTCATTGGAATCACTGCAGCATTCAGTCTGGAGTCTTGATGAGGCCACATTAGTTGGCAGGACATCTGCAAAAGTTTTAAAAATTCTCAGACATAGTATTCTTCCAGAAGAGTTGCTTTCAATAAAAATTATAGTATTATTTAAAAGTTTGGAAAGGATAATATAGCAAAAATGGTAAAGACTGTAACATAACATTTGCATAAAGTGTAAATGAACACTCTGTAGTGTGCAATATTTCAAACTACAATGTGGATGGAAACACTCATGCATTACCTAGCCAAGGTCAAGACATGGAATGTCACCTCACAAATCCCTACCATATTTCTCTACCTTCCCTGAAACCAAATTAACTACCAACCCAATTATAGTGCTTATCACTGCCTTTACTTTTCAATTTCCTCTGGCTACACTGAAAAAGTCTGTGTTTTTCCTATTGTAGATTTTATGTGCCTGTAAGTTAACAAAATCTCTATAAGCTTCTCCTTTAGATATTAACATGTTCTCTGAAATCTATCCATGCTGATTTCAGAATGATTTACAAATCTTTACTATTTTATTCAATTTCATAAAGACATGGCAACATCCTGCCAGATGGGTATTTAATGTTTTTTGACTATACAGACTTTACAGTCATACACCTGGATCCTGCTACACATGTTCAAGAATTTCTCTGAGGTATATAATTAATAGAAAGATTGCTGAGTTTAGGGTAATGTGCAGGTTCAATTTTACTGGTGATGACAAACTGTTTTCCAAAATGATTATATCTAATGCCAACAGGAATGGATAAGTTTCTCTTGCTTCATATCCCCAATAACACTGTATAGAACAGAACTTACTTTCTGCTAGTTATTAAAGATAATTTTATAAATGCTCTCCTGCAACAAAGGAACCCTTATACATTGCTTGTGAAAATGTAAATTAGTTCAGAATCTATTAAAATCAATTTGGAGGTTCCTCAAAAAAAAAAAATCTTCCATATGACCAGTTATATCATTTCACTTCTGGTATTTACGTGAAGGACTCTAAGTCAGTGTATCACAGAGATACTTGTGTATCAATGTTTATTGCAACACTAGTCACAAAAGCTATGGAAACAACGCAGGTGTTCTGCAACATAGAAAGGATAAATAAAATGGGCTATCACACACACACACACACAAACAAAAGATACATAAAATTATGTATATGGAAGTAGAAGCAAAATTTCTAGAGGCACAAAGAGGACTAATGGGAAAAAGAGTGAAAGGGGGGAAGAGTATGAAGGAAACATGTTCAAATTACATATAGCTGTATGAAAATAACCCTATGAAACCCAGTGTCACAAAGAGTATATGCCAATAAAAATAAATATATAAATAATTGTCACGCCATCTCCAATGAAGCCCACGTGAGATCCTCCGTGGGTTGAGGCTGGAACTTCAAGGAAGGTTGCCTCTTGGAATTGGTTGTGATAAGAAACATGCAGTGTACCTGGCACGCTCTTACTTGCTATTAATTTTCTAACTGTCACTGTATCTTGGGCTTTCTGGGGGCCCAGAA
>NW_008350329.1:1380498-1391096 GCF_000622305.1 Nannospalax galili
ATGGCCCACTACAAACAAGCAAGGAATGTTATCAGATCGTTTAAAAAGTAACAACCTGGCACCACTGGTGTTGGAAGTGCTTAATGGGGTGCTTAATGAATCAAGGCCATCTTGACTTGGGATTACAAAGCCGAGCAGAATCTTAAGTGTGTGAGAAAGGCTGACAGTAAAAATGAAAAACAAACACAGAAAAATAGGAATTTACTGTCTAGTGTCAGGTTGATAAGATAGAGAGATATGTTGGCAAAATTATGTTTTACTTTCACCTCTGGAACTGTGAATCTTAGCATGACTGTTCTGTGGTTTTTTGTAATCTTTGCTGTATATATCTCAAACCTTGCAACTGCAAAAATTACACTCAGACTTTCATCAAGCTCCTTTTGCGTCTGTTTGTCACTCGCCGACTCCTTGTCCACCCTCTCGACGACCCTGTTCCCATCAGACTGAACTGCCCCGGTCTGGGCTGGTCCGTTGCAAATAATAAATGGGCCTCAAAGTCAGAAAACAAAATGTTCTGTCACAGTTGCCTTGGATGTTCAAGATTTAAGAAAGGGTCTCTTTTTTAGGGGAGACCCTATTGCTATTATTCTGCTAAATGGACATAGTATTAAATCATCTCCTATGAGTTATGGTTATACCCATTAATAGTGCCTCTCTCAAACCTCATTAGAGAAGTTTCTTTTTGTAGTAGACGGCAATCAACACAGAGACCCACAACTGCTCAACATGGAAGCGAGTAAGAGGCAGTAGGTTAGTACAATGCTCAGCCCTAATGGAACATATTTCATACTCTTGTGAAAGAGAAGGCAGAAAGATTTTAAGAGCTGGAGGTGGTGGATAACTATAATAAAACACTGTTTTCCAACCACAACAGGGTAGCTGCACACAACTCACAGTGGTTGTTACAGCATGCAAAAGACCTGTGAAAGTTCAAACCAGATAAGAATCCTAGCATGGAGGGGAGATGTGGATGGAGGAGGAGGTAGGCATGAAGTCCTACACCTAACTGAGGAGCTATTGCATCTGACAACTACCGGGAGAAGAGTCAAGCTTCCTTAAGGTTATAACCCATGGGAGGTCAACCACCCTCCAGGGGATGAACCCATCCATACCCAAGAATATTCATGCAACACAAATTGGACTTGATGGGCCTTAAAAATAAAAAGGACATGAAGCTAGGTGAGAAGGGAGGTAAAGGGTAGATCTGGGAGGAGATGAGGGTAAAAATTACCAAAATCTATTGAATGAAATCCTCAAAAGAAAATGAATAAAAAAATTTTTTAAGGATTTGTTATTATATTCCTCCATCTTGGACAGATTATAAAATAGTCAAAAAGTGGCACACGCCTTTAGTCCCAGCACTCAGGAGGGAGAGGCAGGCGGATCTCTGTGTTGGAGGTCATCCTGGTCTACATAGTTCCAGGCCAGCTAGGGCTGCAGGGAGATCCTGTCTCAAAAACAAAAACAAAATTAATTTTTAACAAGTTTCACTACTGGGATAAACAAACAGTTAAAAGTAAAAGAGCTATTTCATGCTCTGCTTTCCTCTCCAGGTATCCAACCCCTGGCCTGAGCACTCCCTGTATTTTTGGTCAACTTTCAAATACATTCAACTTTCTTACATCTTCAGTAGAAAAACTGGCCACCTAATGGAAGATAAAAGTTCAGGCTGAAATGATCTGCATCATCCTCAAATGCTGAGACCAGTATGACAAAGGGATGCAGGAAGGCAGGGAAGGAAAAAGAGTATGTATGGGTAGTATATCCCCAACAGAAAAGGCATCAGCATGCTCAGAGGGGCAACGATGGCTCCAACTCCTACAGCCAAAAGGAAACAGGCACTTCCTGGTTTCCCCTCTTCTGGAAATCCTGACACACAAGTAGACAGAGAAGTGTTACTACTCAGCTCAGGGAAGCCATACTTAAAGTAATCTAAAGTATTTTCTCAAAACATCAGGACTACTCAAATTCTACTAAAGTCTTTACCTTCAAATAAAGAACATGAAGAACTGAAGACATTATAAAAGTCCAGTTAATAACTTATTTTTATAAGTTTTGAGTAAGACAAGTAAAAATAGTTTAATAGTAAGTACAGAAATTATCTTAGGGTTTATAAAAATTCAGAAATCAGCAACACTCAGACTCCTGAAGCCCAAGTGTTACTATGAAGCTAGCTTGCTTTACTGTACTTAGCAAATTACTGTTCAAATGAATATTTCTCCAACCTTTTTCTATGTCTTTAAAAGATTGCTTTGTTATTCTGGAGGCACCATATCTATGATCGTTCTCAATTAATTCTTCTGTTTCCAGTTTCTTTAAATCATGAAAAGAATCCAGTGCATCATCTAGGCTTTAAAAAAAAAACTCAGAAATGTCAAATTTTACTATAGCAACTGAAAAAGACTATTCAAATATTAACAGAATTAAAAAATGAGAAAGATGCAAAAAAACATTTTAAATACAAAAAATGCATACAAAACATAAAAATTAAGTTAAAAATCCTGATAACACACTACAAGCATCTTGCAACCTTTTCAACACATTAAACAGGTCTAGTTTAAAAGCCCTAGAATGCTCGATGATTGCCAAACACTTTTGAACTCCAATAACTCAGACAGAACAGGTATTGTTATCTATAGTTTAAGTCAAAATAAGATAATTTGTATTTAGCATAAAGAAACTGAACCCAAAGCAGTCAAACAGCTGACAAGAGAGCACAGACCAGAGCTAGAATCCTCTGTGTTATCTGCAACTTAGCTCAGGATCGAAACTTCTAGTGCAACACTGTTCAAAAGGAATACAATGTAAGTTACAGATATTTTAGCATTTTTTTCCTATTACAGCAAGAACATAAAAAGAGGCAAAACTTTCACAATATTTTTTATTTACTGTAGTACATCTAACACACTATTTCATCATAGAATGAATATAAAAGATATGAAGGTTGTTTTGGTTTGTATATAAAGAACTCCCTAAAGGCTCTGGTGTTGAAGGCTCAGAGTCTAATTGGTGATCCTGGATGACTGGATTATGAGTATGCTAATTTAATAACAGGTTAATCCACTGATGAGTTCAGAGTAAGAAGTGGGGCACTGGAGATATCAGTGGCAACAGTTTCTTCAAAGGTTTATCTTGTCCTGGACTAGTCCCACCTGTCTCTGCTTCCCAGCTACCATAAAATGTGCAGTTCTGCTCTTCCACACCTTTCCACTATGACATTTTGTCTCATCACAAGCCTAAAAACAATGAGCCAGCAATCATGACTATAAGATTATATTTGAAACCATGAGCCAGAGTAAATCCCCCTTCTGTTGTCAGGTACTTCGTCACAGTGACAAGGAATAGATGAACACCAAAGCACTTTACATCTTAACCCTATGTCTGTGAAATCCCAGGATGTATTTTATACTTATAGTGTACCTTGTTGCAGGGCAGCCCCCTTTTAAGTACTGAATAGCTACTTGTGGCCTATACCTACTGGCTAGACAGCACACTTTGAGACTAGATTGTAACTAGGGATTGAAAAAAAGAAAGTTCAATGGTATGAAAACCTTCAGAGTCTAAAACCTTCAGATTATAATTTGGATTACACCCAGAATTATAAAAACATAAAAATGATAGCAGTGGAGGACAGTAGTAAGTATGTATGTGACAAGAAGTGCCTTGTCGACATAACAAGTTCTAGGACAGCTGGAGCTACAGAGGGATCCTGTCTCAAAAATATAAATAACAAACAAACATACATACATACATACATACATACATAACATACATACATAACATGTGAGTACTTTAAAATATACCTCACACTGTTCAAAGTACTTTATATGAATTAATTCATTTAAGTAGAGAAAGAGGCAATCTGTTAAAAACAAAACATACTTAAAAATTCACGCTCCCAAATATTACCTTAAAAATAGTTTTCAGCATAGTTGCTGTTTTCATCTCCACAATGATCTCATAATTTCATTTTGTATATGCACATGTCCTTATGGTTTTATATTATTTCAGAATGCTGGCTCTTTTGACATCCACAGCATTTCTTTTGACCCATGTTGGTATCATTAAATAATACTCAATTTGAAATTTTATTTTACCTTATCTTCTACTGTAAATACTGTCTCTTCTACAGAGCTGTATGATACATATTTTGTAGTTGCCATTTCACTTTCACAACTATCTAATACACAGTACTCAACCCACTACTAAGTAGACAATAGACATTAGGCTGCTTGTATTGCAGCTTTGTTCTCAGTTCCTCCACAATTTTTAAAGAAACGGAACAGAAGGTTGGGGATGTAGTATCAGTTGGCAACATGGAAGAGATCCTCAATTTGGCCAGGTATGATGGCACACTCCTTTAATTCCAGCACTCTAGAAGGCAGAGACAGGTAACTGTTCTAGCCCAGCCCAGTCTGCATAGAGTTCCAGGTTAGTCAATGCTGGATTTGATCCCCAGTACCTGAGCATGGTACGTATACTCAGGAGGCTGGCGGATCAAAAATTCAATGTCATCCTTAGTATTTCATGTTTGAGGCCAGAATAGGTACATGAAATCCTGTCTCAAAGCAAACAAAAAGATTAAAAAAAAAATTTAAGGGAAACAGATCTTCATTTGAATTCTGGAAAAATAATTGTAAAAAATTAATAAATTAGGGCAGGCAGGTTGGCTGAATGAGTAAAGGCACTTGCTGCCAAGCCTGATGACTAGAGTTCCATGCTTGAACCCCTCATGGTGGAAGGAGAGGACCAACTCCTACAGGTTGTCCTCTGACCTCCAGATGAATGCCTTAGCCCATGCCTGTAGACACACACACACACACACACACACACACACACACACAGAGTAAATATATGCAATAAATTTAATGAACTAATAAATTAGCCTCTATATATCAGATTCCAGATCCCTTCTACTTCCTCTCAAAAACACACACACACATAAACAAGCTGCCCTTTTCCACTGCTGTTTCTTGAGTTACTGACCAGATAGTAACATTCAGAATATCTTACCAATTCACATTTAAGTGTTTGAACAAACTGTAGAAAGGTGTTGTATGATGCTTTCTTTCATCAGAATAACAACCTAATGATGAAACAACTTTATCTCCTGAGCAATAGCTATCCAAATCATCTGTCAATAAAAAAAAAAGTTAGGACATCAGATGCTAATAATCTCATCCTAAAGGAAAGACACCAAAGTCACTGAATGCTTTATCTATGTCTCCCAAATGAGAGCTTACAGAACAAATACCAAATTCTATCTTGATACTGTACTTTACTGACTACAAAACACTTTTCCATTCTTATTCAACCCAGGCAATGACTCTGTGAAGTAAGCTTTATTTATACGTATTGTACAGATTAGGAACCTAAAGACCAGACAACTAGTGTGAACCAGGTGTGTTACTTGAAAAACAGAGTATGCCTTCTTTCCTCCTAATATGATGCCTCACTAGTCCTCAAACATTTGTTTTAGGAAACTGTTAGTCTCCATCTAAATCCAGTGAAAAGAAAGACTTCTATGGCAAGAAATTTAAATGCTGTTACAGTTTGAATATGAGATATCTGCCTCCCATTGGCTCATGCTCTGAACAGTTGGTTCCCAGCTGGTGGCACTATTTTGGAAGGTTACAGAAACTTTAGGAGGGAGGACTTGCTAGGGAGGACTTGACAGGAAGGTCATTGAGCAAGTGTCCTTAGAGGTATCTTGATCCTGGCTCCTTCCTGTCTTGCTCTGCTTCCTGTCAGCCGTGAGGTAAACAGTTCTCTTCCACCACATGCTGCATCGCCATGTAGAGCTGAGAAGTCATGAACCAGGTATTTGGTTACAGTGACACAAAAATCTACTACAGATATTCTGTTAACTACATGAACCTTTTCCTAGAACTTGTTCCCTCCTTAGAAACTTAGATCTTGTGTTTGGTTTGTTTGCTTGTTTTAGTTTCTAGAAAGCTGGAAGTTTTAAGAGAAATTTCAAATTAAAAAAAGGTTTAATTTGCAATCATTTTGAAGATAATGGACTCAGGACCGGGAAGATGGCTCAGTGGGCAAAGTACTTGTAGCGCAAGCATAAGGAACTGTGTTTGGATCCGTAGCACCCATGTAAAAAATTGGGCATGGTGATGCATGTCTGTAACCCCAGCACTGGAGGACAGAAACAGGAGGATCCTAGGGGCTCACTAGACAGGGAGTTGTCACTTTTCTGTTGCTGTGATAGAAACACTGACCAAAGCAATTTATAGAAGGAAGAGTTCTTTTGAGCTTACGGTTCCAGGGGAATTACGGTCCGTCATGGTAGGGAGGCATGGTGGCTAGAGGTGGCTGGGGCAGGAACAGCAGAAGCTAAGCTCTCATATCATTACACAAGCACAGGGAGCAAGAGAGCTACTGGAGATCGGCAAGGCTTAAGAACTCTCTAAGCCCACCCCCAGTGACGTGCTTCTTCCAGGATAGCCACACCTTCTGAGACCTCCCAAAAGAGTGCCACCATTTGGGGACAAAATGTCCAAGTATTTGGAGCCTATGGGGGACATTTTCATTCAAACCACCACAGGAGTCAGGCTGAAATGCTCAGCTCCAGAAGCGGTGAGAGACCCTGTCTCCAAAATATAAGGTAGAAGAGCTAGAGACATGGCTCAGCAGTTAAGAGCACTGACTGCAGAAGGCCCAAGTATGGTTCCCAGCACCCACATGGTGGCTAAAAACTAACCATAACTCCAGCTTCAGAGGATTTGATGCCTTATTCTGACCTCCACAGGCTCTGCACAACACAGGTTCACTAATATATATGCAGGCAAAACACTCATACACATAAATTTTAAATATATAAATAGAAGGTGGAGAGTGACAGAGGAAGATGCCAACATCCACCTCTGCCCTCCACACATACACACAAGAGTGCACACACCTGCACACTCAAGTGCATACACAGACATGTATTCCTACCACACAAATACACACACACACACACACACACACACACACACACAAATGACTCAGTAGTCACTGGAATTTTTTCATAGTGAAGTAATGCTTTAGAAGAATTATTTTTCAAGTCAACTCTAGTTAAAAACTATATAGATATACTGACCTAGTTAGTTGGTATAATCTACCACAGCAAACATTCATACATTATTTACACTTCGTAAGTATTCCAAATGGCTGGAAATGATGATGTATACCTATAATCACAGCACACAGGATGCTGGGGCAGGAAGACCCCAAGTTAGGAAACAGCCTGGCCTTATAATAAGATCCTATTGCAATTTAAGTGACAAAAATTAAAAATGTAGATCCACCCCCACCACAGCCCCTGCCAGCCTCTCTCACAGGCAGGCTCCAATTTCTGCACCTCAAAACCCAGGAGTAGCTTCCCAAACCAGATTAACTAATCACCCTACCATAGATCCCCAAGTCCTCACCCAGGAAGTCCTCTCACTGCCAAATTCCCAGCCTCAGGATCAGGCAGACAGACCTGCTCAGTCAGGGCTCTGACCACTCTAAAAACTAGCAAGACTTGAATACCCAACAACTTGTCTTCCACATCCAAACAAAAAGTAACTAAGCTACATAAACAATATTAACAGAACCAAAATTAAATTAAGCTAAAGCAGAGTACAAGTCCCTGTTGAACACATAACTAACAAAAGAACATCCATATGCCCAAATGACAACGCAAAATATGAAAAACCAGGAAAATATGTTCCCAACAAAACCCATGAGTTCTACAGAAGTGCACAGCAGAACCTGTGCACTTGAGAACCACCCTGCAGAACCCCAGGATGCAGAATTTAAAAAGAGCAATCATAAAGATGATCAAAGAACTTCAAGAAAACACAACTCGAAGAACTCAAAGAGGAAAGGCATAAACTTTTGATGAAAGCCCAAGAATATACAAACATCAGCTTAATGAAACATCAATAACAATTCATAACTTGGAAAGTGAATTCACTAAAGAGATAGAAATAGTGAAGAAAATGGGGCTGGAGAGAAGGCCCAGTGGTTCGAATCTTCTTGCAGAAGACCCAGGTTCAAATCCCAACACCCACATGGCAGCTAACAACTGTTCATAACTCCAAACCCAGGGGATCCAACAGCCTCTTCTGACCTTCGCAGGCATTGTACGACATAGGTGCACTTACCTACGTGCAGGCAATACATGCGTATACATAAGATAAAAATAAAATTTAAAAAAATGTTTTAGAAATAGTGAAGAAAATCCAAGTAGAAATGAACACGGGACTGAAAAACTCAATAAACCAACAGAAAAACATCTCATAAGCAGAATGAATGAAATGAAAAACAGAATATCAAGATTGGAGGACAAAGTTGAAGATCTGGACTCCTTAAGCAAAGACTATGCAAAGTCAAAAAAAAAAAAAAAAAAACCACAGGAATGGAATACTCGGGAAATGTGGGACAATATGAAATGACCAAAAATACGTATTATAGGCAAACAGGAAGGAGAAGAAACTCAAACCAATGGTACCAAACATATTTTCAATAGGATTATAGAAGAAAACTTCCCTAAATTAAGGAAAGATATACCTACAGAGATTCAAGAAGCACAGAGAACACTATTAAGACAGGATCAGAACAGAAAATCCCCATGGCACATCAGAGTAAAAACATTAAACAGAGGGTACTGAAAGCTGATAGGGAAAAACAACGCGTTACATATAAAAGAAAAACCAGAATTACAGCTGACTTTTCAATGGAAACTATAAAAGCCAGAAGAGCCTGGAACAAAGTATTCTCAGTTCTAAATAACCATGGATGCCAACCCCAAATACTTTATCCAGCAAAACTATCTAGCAAGGTCAAAGGTGAACAGAAAATTTTCCATGACACAAATAGGCCGAAAGAATTCATGTTTTCCAAACCAGCACTACAGAATATACTTGAAGCAATACAAAGGACTGAAGAAAGGAATGAATATGCCCAAGAGGCTACAGAAAGAAAATAAAGGTATAACAACAAAAACACAAAACAGGGCCACACAAACACAAAGAAATTAAAATGACAGTGTACAATACACACCTTTCAATAATAACACTAAGTATCAATGGCCTCAACTCCCCTGTCAAAAGACACAGGCTGGTGCAATGAAATCAAGAAAGAAAATCCATCTTTTTGTTGTCTTCAAGAAGCTCATCTCAGCTTCAAGGATAGATACTACCTTAAGGTGAAAGGATGGAAAAAAATATTCCAAAAAATGACCCTAAGAAGCAAGCAGGTATTGAAATTTTAATATCTGACAAAATAGACTTCAAATTAACACTCATCAGAAGAGATAAGGAGGGTTACTTCATTCTAATCAAAGGAACAATTGACCAAGAAGATATTACATGAACATATATGCACCAAACTCTAGAGCACCCAATTTCATAAAATCAGTAGTCCAGGAATGTGAAACAGAGATTGATACCAACTCAGTGATAGTGGGTTACTTTAATACCCCACTATCTTCAATAGACAGGTCAACTGGACAAAGAATAAACAGAGAGACATCTGAATTAAATGACATACTACTTGAAATGGACCTAACAGATGTATACAGAATATTCGACCCAACCACCAAATATACTTTCTACTCAACAGCTCATGCAAGTTATTCTAAAATTGGCCACATTCTGGGACACAAAACAAATCTTGACAAATACCAAAAAAAAACCTGAAATAATTCCATGCCTGCTATCAGGCCACAGTGCAAAAAAAGCTTATAATCAACAGCAAATGAAGCTCTAGTAAATACACAAACTCATGGAGCTTAAACAACACACTCCTGAATCATGAATGGGTCAAAGAAGAAATTAAGAAAGAAACAAAAGTGTTCCTGAAACAAAATGAAAACGAGACCACAACACAACATCGGGACACCATAAAAGCAGTTCTAGGAGGAATGTTTATAGCTCTTAGTGCCTACTTCAAAAAATCAGAAAGAGCACATGTAAATGACTTGACAGCACAACTCAAGACTCTGGAAAGGTAAGAACAAACCAAATCCAAACCTAGTAGAGAAGAAATAACAAAACTCAGAGCAGAAATCAATGAAATAGAAACAAAGAAAATAAAAAAGAAAAAAAAAATCAATGAATCTAAGAGCCAGATCTTTGAAAGGTTAAACAAGATAGACAGACCCTTAGCTCAGTTAACTCAAAGAAAGAGCAAATCCAAATCAACAAAATCAGAGATGAAAGGGGAAACATCACAACAGACACCAAAAAAATCCAAAACATTGTTAAGGGAATACTTTTTTGTTTTGTTTTGTTTTTTTTTTTTGAGACAGTGTCTCCCTGTAGCCCCAGCTGTCCTGGAACTCACTATGTAGACCAGGCTTGCCTTGAACTCACAGAAATCTGCCTGCCTCTGCCTCCTGAGTGCTGGGAATAAAGGCATGCGCCACCACGCCCAGCTAAGGGAATACTTTAAAAATCGATACTCTATTAAATTTGAACACCTAAAAGAAATGGATGAATTTCTAAAATCATGGCCACCACCCAAGTTAAACCAAGAGGAGATCAACAGCCTAAACAGACCCATAACAAATAAGGAAATTGAAACAGTAACATAAAACCTCCCAACTAAAGAGAGCC
>NW_008350329.1:1391152-1558740 GCF_000622305.1 Nannospalax galili
AACCAATACTGCTCAAATTATTCAAAAAGATAGAAATGGAGGGAGAACTCCAAAATTCCTTCTATGAAACCAGTATCACTCTAATACCAAAACTAGGTAAAGATACAACCAAAAAAGAAAACTATAGACCCATATCCTTAATGAACATAGATACAAAGATACTCAATAAAATACTTGCAAACTGTGTACAAACACACATCAAAAAGATGATCCACCACGACAGGCTTTATTCTAAAACACAGGGATGGTTCAACATACATAACTCAATAAAAGTAATAAAACATATGAATGGACTTAAAGACAAAAACCACATGGTCATCTCAACAGAGGCAGAAAAGACATTTGACAAAATCCAACATGCATTCATGTTAAAAGTCCTAGAAGGAATTGGACTGGGGTGATCATAGCTCAACATAATTAAAGCTATAGACAACAACAAAGCCATAGCCAACATCATCCTAAATGGAGAAAAACAAGAAGCATTCCCATTAAAATCAGGAACCACACAGGGCCGTCCACTATCTCCCCTCCTTTTCAATACAGTGCTTGAAACACTTGCAAGACCAATAAGACAAGAGAAAGAAATTAAGGAGAACCAATTGGAAAAGAAGAGGTCAAATTATCCCTATTTGCAGGTGATATAATATTATACATAAGAGATCCCAAAAATTCCACTAGAAAACTGTTAGAATTGATTAATACTTTCAATAAAGTGGCAGGATACAAAATCAAACTACAAAAATCAGTAGCCTTTCTATATACCAATAACAAGCAATCAGAAAAGTCACTCGAGGAAGCCCTCCCATTCTCAATAGCCTCATAAAAACCAAACTATTTAGGAATAAAACCAACCAAAGACATTAAAGATCTCTAAAATGAAAATTTCAAAATGCTAAAGAAAGAGATAGAGGAAGACACTAGGAGATGAAAAGACCTACCATGCTCATGGATTGGCAGAAACAATATTTGAAAATGACCATCTTACCAAAAGCAATTCATAGATTCAATGGAACCCCAATCAAAATACCCACAACACTCTTCACAGAGGTTGACAAAATAATACTAAAATTCATATAGAATCAAAAAAGACCCTGGAGCCAAAACAATCTTGGGCAAAAAGAACAATGCCGGGGAGATCACCATACCAGATCTCAGATTATATTATAGAGCTATAGTCATAAAAACAGCATGGTACTAGCAAAACAGACAGTAGATCAATGGAAAACAATAGAAGACCCAATCATGAGTTAATATGGTTTCAGTCACCTGATATTTGACAAAGGATCCAAGAACACACATTGGAGGAAAGAGAGTATCTTCAACAAATGGTGCTGGCAAAACTAGATCTCTATCTGCAGAAGAATGAAACTTGGCCCTTATCTTTTACCCTGCACAAAAGTCAACTCCAAATGGATCAAAGACCTCAATATAAAACCTGAAACTTGGGGCTGGAGAGATGGTTCAGCAGTTAAGAGCACTGACTACTCTTACAGAGGACCCGGGTTCGATTCCCAGCACCCACATGGCAGCTACGAACCGTCCTTAACTCCAGTTCCAAGGGAATCCAAAGCCCTCTTCTGACCTCCATTGCACTGCACAACACGGGTGCACTCCCATACATGCAGGCAATATACTCATACACATAAAATAAAAATAATAAATAAAATATTTTTTTTTAAAAACCTGAAACTCAGAAACTGTAAGAAGAAAACTTAGGCAGCACTCTCCAACATACAGGTGTAGGAAAGGACTTTCTAAATCAGATACCAGCTGCTCAGGCACTAAGGTCAACAAATCAGCAAGTGGGACCCTCATTAAACTACAAAGTTTCGGTACAGCAAAAGAAACAACCAAGGAAGGGAAGAGGAAAATCACTGAGAGACAATCTTCACCAGCTACACATTCAACAGAGGATTAATATCTAGAATAGTCAAAGAACTCAAAAAAAAAGGAAGAAATCAGAAAATAAACTACCCAATGAAAAGATGGGCAATAGACATAAACAGAGAGTTCTCAAACAAAGAAATAAAAATGGCTAAGAAGCACCTTAAAAAGTGCTCCACATCCTTGGTAATTAGAGAAACGCACATAAAAAACACTTTAAGATTCCATCTTACCCCAGTCGGATTGGCAAAGATCAAGAGAACAAATGCTGGAGAGGATGTGAAGAAAGAGGAACACTCAATCACTGCTGGTGGGAATGCAAACTCGTGCAACCACTATGGAAAGCAGTATGGAAAACCCTCAAAAAGCTAAAAATGAACCTACCATATGATCCAGTGATAGCACTCCTTGGCATACACCCGAAGGACTCATCCTACTATAGAGATACCTGTACATCCACGTTTGTTGCTGCTCTCTTCACAATAGCTAAGAGATGGAAACAACCTAAATGTCCCTCAACTGATGAATGGTTAATGAAAATGTGGTACATCTACTCAATGGAGTTCTACTCAGCAATAAGAAAGATGAAATTCAGACTTTGCAGGTAAATGGATGGAGCTAGAGAGTGCTATACTAAGTAACACAATTGCAGAAAAGCAAACGACGTATGTTCACCCTCATCTGGATTATAGCACCACTCCCTTATATGTGATTATATAAATTCTGATGTAACACCAGAAGCAGGGTAAAGGGAAAGGTTACATGGAGGTAAAGGAAAAGAAACAACCAAAAGGGGGATAGCAGGAAACAGATGTTACCTGAGGGAATTGAAGAAAGTGGGATTAATCAGCAGGGAGAAGAGAAGGGAGGGATATGCAAGAGACCATAGTGTGGGAGAGAGAAGTTAGGAGAGGAAAGATGGCAGGAGTTGGGAGGTATTTGGGGGAGGATGGGGATAATGGAGGCACTGTAACTAGGGAGGGAGGGAAGTCGGATGAGGGAAAAAAGAGTAGAGATGAGTGAATCTGGTGGGGGGGGGTGGTTAGGAAACCTAGAGGGAAAAGTGATGCCCTAGAAACCCTATGAGAAATGCATGTAGAGTGTCTGAACATTAATGCATATGTATACCTGGGAGCTGCTTGGCCACTGCTTGGAACGCAGTGCCAGATAGAAAAGGCCTTAGAGTGACAAGCATGCCATACAGCACTCATCGAAAAAGCTTCTTTTTTCAACATATGGATGCTACTGCAGAGTCACACATCTGGTCAGGCACAGAGAACATACGTCTGGGAGATGCCCAGTTCTAGGTGACACATCTACAGTCGAATCTCTACAAGGCCCATGGAACATAGTAGAATAAGGGGTAGAGAGAGAGGGGGCTAATGCACCCCTCAACTCTCACCAGTGAGGCTTCCTTGTACATCAGTGTGAGATGCACACAGGAGGCCACAACTGACCAAGTTTTAGAAAATAAGAGACTATAGATAGTAGGATGGGAATCCTATACGAAACCTTGCCCATCCATGGCTCAGGGACCACTGAAGAAAAGGAGGTGGAAAGATTGTAAGAGCCAGGGCTGGTTCATGAACACAGGGGGGTGGAGGCTTTCAGGAGACTGGAGGCTTGATTCATGTGAGCCTATGGCAGTGGTGGCGTTGAGCATGGGGCCTATGTCAGCTCAAATAAACAATGCCTGCCCCCTGCAAAAATTAAAATGTAATAAGCTTAGAAAAATATGAAATTACCTAGTAAGCCATTTGATGAACTTTGTGTGTGGGCACGCATGTGTGAGAGACAGTGGGGGGGAGGGGGGGAGGGAGGGAGAGAGAGAGGCAGGCAGAGAGAGAGAGAAAGGGAGAGGAGGGAGAAGGAGAGGGAAAAGGAGTGGGGGAGAGAGAAAATCACTATATAACTTTGGCCGGCCTGGAATTTGCTATGTAGATGAGACTAGCCTTGAATTCACAGAGATCCACCTACCTCTGACTCCCAGTGCTAGGATTAAAGACATGTAGCACCATGTCTGACCACATTTGATGATTTAAAAAAAAAAATCTATGACAATTTACTATTTTAAGAGTTCAAAACCTTCAGAAGCTGGGGTTTGGAAGCTCAGGGAACACTGAGACATAGTTCAGGTTGTGAAAATTCCCATTCCCAGTGAAAGCCATAAACCACTGCACATCTGATATATAAACAAAAAACGAATATGCAGTTTATTAACAGTCACTCTTTTGTTGTTGTTTTGTTGTTGGTGGTGTTTTTTTAAGACAGGGTCTCACTATGCAGCCCTGGCTGCCCAGAACTCACTATATAGACCAAGTTGGCATCGAACTCACAGAGATCTGCCTGCCTCAACCGTCTGAGTACTGGGATTAAAGGTGTACACCATTTTTTTAAAGGATTTTTATTTTTCAGTGTGTGTGTGTGTGTCTGTGCCACGTATGCAGATACTCAGAGGACAGAAGATGGTGTCAGAATCTCTAAAGCCTGAGTTACTGGCAGTCGTAAGCCACCTGACCTGGGTTCTGGGAACTGAACTTAGGTCCTCTGGGAGAGCAGTGTGAACACAACCACTTAGACATCTCTCCAGCCCCTGTTATTCTTTATTAATTTCCCCCCTGAAATTTAATTAATTTAAAGAAATATGCTAGTGAGCAAATACAATGAATGTCTTTTCAACCCTCAAAGTCATACTTGGGAGACAGTGGTAACAAAAAAACTAGTTAGCAAGCTACTTTCTTTTTTTTCTGAAATGCTTTTTTTTCCCTGAAAATTTTTTTTCCTAAAATGGTTTTTGCAAGCTACTTTTAATGTACGCAGTGCACATCCACATTGGCTAGCTTTAGTTGTCAACTTGACACACCTGGGAAGAGGAAACCTCAGTTGGGGAATTTCTTCTATCAGACTGGCCTATGGCTGTGTCTGTGAGGCATTTTCTTCATTGTTGAGTGATGTGGGAGGGCCCAGCCCACTGTGGGCAGTGCCACCCAAGGGCAGGTGGTCTTGTATTTATAAAAAAGCAAGCTGAACACAGGTCAAGCAAGCCTTGTAAGCACCATTCCTCCATGGTCTGTGCTTCAGGTTCCTGCCCTGAGTTCCCGCTTTGGCTTCCCTCACTGATGAACTGTGACCTGGCAGATGTAAGATGAAATAAACACTTTCCTTCCAAGTGTCTTTATCACGGCTATTGAAAGCTAACTAGAACAATGTCACACAAGAGAAACCTCAATGAAAGGGTATTTAAACCATGGCTTAGAACTCTGGCTTACACAGGATCTTCAAAAAGAATAATTTTTTTAAGGAAATGACATGACAAAGATGGAAGTTTTGCTTCCAAAAGTGGGAACTGTGGGAATGCAAGTTGGAAGTAAACAAAGGAAGTAAGGTTTGTGGATTCCTTTGAGTCTATGGGTTCCATGTCTGAACTGGTAAAAGATCTCTTCAGAGATTAACTTCTATCCTTCCACGTAGATACAAAAAACACTTTTACAATTTTATGCACTTTTACAATTTTATGCCTGCTTTGAGGCAGATAGAGGGAAACGAGGAAGCTTTTCTTTTGTCTTAATGTGTGTGTATGTATGTGTTCATACGTGTAGGTGTATGTGGGTGTGCATGCAGGTATCTGTGCATCAGTGTGGCAGCCAGAGGCTGACATGCATGTCTTCCTCAATCACCTTCCACCTTGTTTTTTTAACAGTTTCTTTCACTGAACCTGGAGCTCACTGATTCAGCTAAACTTGCTGCCCAGCAAGCCCCAGGGTTCTTCCTGTCTCCACCTTCCAACACTGAGATTACAGAAGTGTGCCACCTGGCCTTTACATGGGTGCTGGGGATCCAAGCTTAGGTCCTTAGGCCTATGCAGCAAGCACTTTACTAACTGAGTCATCTCTCCAGTCCCAGGGAGATTTTTCTGCCTCTGCTCCTTCTTAACTATATTTATATCAAAGAGGCATATTTGGAGGTGACGTATTCTAGCTTCCATCATACCACACAAAAATATCTCAAAATGCCAAAGAATTATAGGCAGACAACAGATGACAATTCTTTTATAAAAACAACAGAAAAGGAAGTTTTCAAATGTTATGCAAACATTAAGTATAGACCACAGCAGTAAAAGCTAACAAACATTGGCAAGAAAAGCTGAAAACTGTTGCTGTTTCTTACATTCTCCTAAAATTCTGCCAGGCACTCAGATAAGGAGCACTGTCCATCACTGCAAATTCAACTTGTGTTATTTAAATTCAGGGAAAATAAATGGGCCCACAGGATACTTAGGGGTCAATATTAGTGAATATAATCTGCAATTTATCTATCACCATAAAATTTTCCTGTTTCTAATCCAAGTCAACCTTTATAAAAGCCACCTGAGGGGGCTAGAGAGATGGCTCAGTGGTTAAGCAGAAGACCCAGGTTTGGTTCCCAGCATTCACATGGTGACTAACAACCAGTTCCACAGGATCCAACACCCTCTTCTGACCTCCACAGGCATTGCACAACACAGGTATACTTACACACATGAAGGTATTACACTCATACACATAAAATAAAAATGGTAAATAAAATACTTAAAAGTCAGCTGATTTCTAAAGTCTTTCAACTTCTCTTCATTAGCTCTGCTAGCAGTGGCAATAATTTCTTTCTTCTAATCCATTGTTAAGAGCCTGGCTATTTCCTGTCAGCCTGTCCAGTTCCAGCTTTTTGCTTGATACTTCAGCAATCAACTTTAAGAGCCATCCTTTCTTTTCCCTTGAATGCTTATTCTTTCTGCAGACTCATTTGGATACCCTAGAAATAGAAACCGTTCTTCCTTCTTTAATTTCACAGACAGGCTTTTCTAAAGTGCTCTATTAGCTCTATTCAATCGTTGCAGGCATCTCTGATAGGGTGTATCATTGAGTGCTTTTTAACTTATTCCCAAATTGATTGATGCTTTTTTTCTTTTTTGGTCTTTTTGAGACAGGGTCTCCTGTAGCCCCAGCTGTCCTGGAACTCACTATGTAGACCAGGTTGGCCTTGAACTCACAGCCTGCCTCTGCTTCCCGAGTGCTGGGATTAAAGGCGTGCGCCACCACACCCGGCGATGCTTTTTTTAAATTTTATTTTATGCTTATAGTGTTTGCCTACATGGTATGTGTGTACATCATGTATCTGCCTGATTCCCAAGGGGGCCTGAAGAGAGTATCAGATCCCCTGGAACCAGAATTACAGATGATTGAGCAGTCATGGGAGTGCTGGGAACCAAACCCCAGTCAATGCTCTTAATTGAACCATCTCTCCAGCCCCTATTCTTTTATTAAAGAGCATCAATCTGTCCTCTACGATTAGGTAAGATACTTTGGCAGTCAAGTCTGAGCCCCCTTTCCTAAATCGGATCAGATCAATACTGCTGTCCACTCACCAGTCAGTCCTCAGATCCAGCCCCCACAGCTTGATGAACTTAAAGACACTATGCTTCAATTAATGATTACCGGTTTACTAGTAAAAGATAACTTTTAAGTATTAGTAAACAGACTAATGGTTAATACAAATTACCACAGAAATGTTTTAGATTATCACAAAATATTACAACCCACGTAACCCACAGTATAATTATCTTTTCCAAGTACACTTACTTGATAAATTCTTCTTTTAGTTACCCTGCCACTAACTCAGAAAAGTTTATGCCAAAAAATAGCTATTAGTTTTCTTTAACCAATATAGTCCTTTTTTTTTTTTTTTTTTTTTTTTTCGGTCTTTTTGAGACAAGGTCTCCCTGCAGCCCCAGCTGGCCTGGAACTCACTTTGTAGACCAGGTTAGCCAGAACTCAGAGATTCACCTGCCTCTGCCTCCCAAGTGCTGGGACTAAAGGAGTGTGCCACCACAGCCCGCCTAATATGCTCATTTTTAACATCTTCAAAAGCAGACATACCAGCTGGGGATGCAGGCTAGTAAGGGAACATTTGTCTGGCATGAACAGGGCCTGGCCTCAACCCCAGCACCACAGGAGGAAAAAAAGAGACATATCATAAATTACACACACACACACACACAAAGGAAAAAAACAAAAAACAACAGCAACAACCAGAAAACCCTCAAAGACATCTCACACATTTACCCCCTAAAACCATGATTATTATTAAAGTCATTACCAGATTGAAAAAATTTAGTATAAAAAATAACTAGCTCTAAGTCTAAACATTTACAAAAAAATTTCTAAAATTTGTTAAAGCACTCAAATATACTAATTATTCTACTGGCTTACCTGGGGAGGTTTGAAATTTTCTCTTATATTTAGCCTCATCAAAATGTGAAAACTCATGCTAAGAAAAAAAAAGACATACATAATGTGTACATTAAGGATGAATTTACTCCTTTAAAATATTTCCCATAAATTATATAGGTTAACATGGAGAAACAGAGTGGGCATCACCCCAACCAACATTAGCATCACTAATAAACCAACATCATGTACCTGTTGATTCGTCAAAGCAGCCCACATATCACTCCTGTCGTATTCCTGCCAAAATACACAAGCAGAATCTAATCAGGAGGTATATCCATCAGACAAATCCACACTGAGAGACATTCTAATACACATCTTTCTCCTTGGAAAAGCATTAATGTTACAAAAAAAAAAAAAGGATCTGTTCCAGATTAAAAGCAACGAGACAACCAATTGCACAGTTCATTCCTAATTATATCTGGACCACGAAGAAAATTTCTAATCATAATTGAGATAGTGAAATCTGAATACGAACTACCCAGTATCACTGTAACAATGCCAAATGTCCTGAAAATAGTTGAGTAGCTATGAAAGAGAACGTAGTTATTCATAGACAAACCAAACTTGAGGGTTTATATTTAGGGGCAAAGGAGTACAGTTCCAGCAAACTACCTTCAGCTGGGGGAGAAGGGTTTGATGGGTCACAAAGCAACTGTGGCAAAACGTTAACTGTGCATTCAAAGAAGGGTACAGGAACTCAGAACACTGCGACCTTCTTGTACGTCTGAAATTACTTCAGACTAAGAAGCTTGTTTTCTGTGCTCGCTTCCCTCTTGTCAGTGCAAGTAGAATACTTCCTACAGAACCCCACCACCGCGCACCGGGAAATCTCGTTCCCTGCGGCAGCGCCCTGTCGCGGGAGCCAAGGCCCAGCGCTCCGCAGGCTCCCGACGCCCCGAGTCAGCCCAGGGCCGCGATCCCCGCGGCCAGAGTGCAGCCCACCGCGGCCTCACCTCCACGGGGCAGCTGCACGCCAATCCGCAGCGGCTTTTGAGACGCTCCGCTATGAAGTCCTGCCCCGGCGGCTTGACCAACCTCGGCTCCAAGGCCAGCCGCTGCCGGCGGTCACCCCGGGAAACGCGCTCACAGCCACCCACGCAGGGCGAAGCGTCAATGCGTCATGACGCCCGGCCCCGCCCCCTAACAAGGGACTGCGGGGGCAACCTGGTTACTCAGGAAATCGGAGGGTCGCTTGGGGCGGTCCAGGTGTTTCCCAGGCAGCGAACGAACCTTAGGGCTGAGTGTCAAGGAGCGTTTCGGCTGCGGAGCGCCGCCCTGGAACTCAGGGTTGGCATCAATTGCCCCAGTGAGGTCCTGTGTGCATTATGACTTAGCGGAACACACGTTTCTTCATCCAAAGTGGCCTTTGCTGTCATACAGAAGAAAAACCAATGTTGGAACAGGGAGGCACATAAACCTATTCACTTGCCTTGCCTTTCCATAGGTAGTGTAACAATTAAAATGAATTAAGAGATGGGCATGGAAGGTGGAGGTAGGAGGCCAGGATGCGGTGCACAGTCATATGGAGAGCAGCCTGGGCTACATAGGAAGTCCTCACCTTATAAAACCAGAGGGGGGGAAAAAACTTTTAAGAACGAAAACTCCCTGAAAACGTGTATTTTGCCTTAAAAAACGAAAGCAAAAACAGAGCACGCAGAAGGCAGGCAGGACAGCCTAGTCTACCTTCTCAAAATAAATAAGCCCCAACCCTGCCCCGCCCCCAAAAAATTTACTGGTCAATTTTTACTGGCCTATCACCTCAAAAACTTGTTTTAAACTGACTTAAAACACTTGGTCAGTTTCTCTCTGACACTTACACTGGTATAATACCTTTTGTTTTAGGGAAAGGGTCTCACTGTATAGTACTGGCTGGCCTGGAGCTCAGAGAGTTGCCTGCCTTTGCCTCCTAAATCCTGGGATTAAAACATATAGCTACTTATTCCGTCTTTACTCGGCAGATTTTACTGAGCATACAAAATCCAGTTTGATAAAAAACGTGTTTGAGTTTATAGAATGATTAAATAACAAATCACTCACTGTTCTGAAATGTATCAAAAATCGTAAATGCCTTAAGCTTTCATCTTTCAATTGTTATCAATACCAATATTGGAAGGTTTTTTCTTTTTAAAATTTTATTTTTATTTTTTGTGTATGAGTGTATTGCCTGAATGTAAGTACACCCATGTCGTGCAAGGTCCACGGAGGTCAGAGGAGAGTGCCAGAGTCCCCTGGAACTGGAATTATAGACTGTTCTTAGCCGCCATGTGAGTGCTGGGAATTGAACCCAGGTCCTCTTGCCAGGTGTGGTGGCACACACTTTTGATCCCAGCACTTGGGAGGCAGAGGCAGGGGGACCTCTGTGAGTTCGAGGCCAGCCTGGTCTACATAGTACCAGGCCAGCTGGGGCTACAGGGAGACCCTGTCTCAAAAAGACCAAAAAAATTTTTTATTTTTTAAGTGTATTCCCTGCATGTGTGTACGTGCACCCACGTTGTGCAATGCCCACGGAAGTCAAAAGGCGGCAACAAATACCCTGGAACTGGAGTTATGGACAGTGGTTACCCACCATGTGGGTGCTGGGAATCTGACCCAGGTCCTCTGCAAGAGCAGTCAGTGCTCTTAACTGCTGAGCTGTCTCTCCAGCCCTGGTTTTAACTTTTTTGAAAAATATATCTTTATGTGTATGAGTACATGTAAGTGCACCCATGTCATGCAATGTCCTTGGAGGTCAAGAGGGTGTTGGATCCCCTGTAACTAGTTGTTAGCCACCATGTGGGTGTCGGAAATCAAATCTGGGTCCCCCCACTGCAGGACCATCTTTCCAGCCCCAGGTTTTACCTTTCTAAATGAGTTTTGCCTGCAGGTATGTAAGTGTACCATGTGCATGCAGTGCCCCCAGAGATCAGAAGGCCCTGGATCCCCTAGAACTGGAGTTATGGATGCTTATTAGCCACCACGTGGGTGCTGGGAACTGAAACTAGGTCCTCTGCAAGAGCAGCCAGTGCTCTTAACCACTGAGCCACCTCTCCAGCTCTGTGGAAAAGTTATTTTAAGGTGCTAATTTATCAAATTTCTGAAAACTCTAATAACCTTAATGGTTTGAGGTAGCAAAAAGAAATCTGTAAAAATCTCTTTAAAAGCTTGCACAGTCCTGCCAAGTAGCACACACTAATAATCCCAGCACTGGAGAGGTGAAGGCAGGAATATCAGGAGTTCAAGGCCAGCCTTGGCTACAAAGGAAGTTAATCCATGCTACATAAGCCCATCTAAAACGAAAAGAAAAAAAGGGGTGGGGTGCTCAGAGTGGTGGCATGCACCTTTAATCCCAGCACTCAAAAGGCAGAGGCAGGCAGATCTCTGTTAAATTTGAGGACAGCCTGGTCTACATAGCAAGTCCCAGGCCAGCTGAGGCTGCACGGTATCTCAAGATTAAAATGATGGCATCCACTGTCTCAGCTGGAAAGTTGCAATCCTTTTTTCGAAGCTAAGTCTAAATACTTAATGAGCATATATGTAACCAATGGTTCTCTTTAGAAAGCCAATTTGAGGTAGGTTTCTTTTATTTCAGTATTGGATAGATCCATAAGAACATCTCCTTCCTGTAACAGCCTAACTTGAGACAAGCAACTTCTAAGTACACTTTCAGTGTGTATATTAAACTCTTGAAAATTAGCTGGGCCTGGTGGCACATGCCTTTGATCCCACGTGGAACTCTGTGAGTTCAAGGTCAGTCTGGTCTACATAGCAAGTTCAGGCCAACTGTGGCTACAGGGAGGGACCCTGTCTCAAAAAGACAAAAAAAATTTAAATGAACTCTTGAAAATTATGTAGCAGTTGGGGGTTCACAGTGCTGACCTTCAACTGTTCTCACTTTTTATCTACCTAGTAATAGAATGAACAGACAACTTGGATGCACAAGTAATGAATTTTTTAAATGTCATGGCTGTTATCAATTATCACTTTATTTCTGCTACAAAATTCACCAGAAAAAGGTACTGCAACAATCTAATATAAAGCAAATCTTTAACCAAAGAACATGGTATAGACCTTTAAAAATATTCATACTTTATCACAATAACTAGAGAAAAGTTTAACTCTATCATCAGGACCAAGCTGAAGTTTCTGAGGTAGTAGAGACAGATAACAGAAAGAGGGGGAGAAGGAGAGAAAAGGGAAAAGCTAGCTAGGGAGATGATCGACTTATCTGAAATGTAAAAAATGATTCTTTCAAAAGGGCACAGGAAGCTACATATCTTAAGAAAAAACAGTGTTCTACTTAAAAGTTAATTTTCAACTATACAGGAGCATAAAAATTACAGAAGAGCACTTTGGTTAACTCTCTACCTTCTGTGGCTCTATCCATTCATAAATGAGTCTCTATACATAAATGAGCACACAAATAGTTAAGATTATCATATATATTTCAGATTAAAATAAAATTATCCAAGTTATGGTCCCCTTATTCAAATGGTAAATATACCCATGCAGGAAGTCCAAATATCTTAACAGGAATTAAAATAAAATTGCATATATCATATTCCTTCAATAGTCTGGAAAGGCCTATTGCTTTTAACAAAATTAGTATTATCCATTCTAATACAGATATGTCAGGAGTACATAAACACAAGTACACCTGAAATACACCAGTGTTTAAACTTTTATTTCACACCATGCAAGATCAATTATTACACATTAAAAAGTGACAACAGCTATAAGCTGCAATTTTACATTTATACATTGGAAACGACCATTTTCAAAAGGTGAACATCATTACCATATTGTAACAATTAAGCATCAATTCAACTGCATACACCGATAAAGTTCACTATAAAAAAATTATTTTATAGCTGTCCACATTCTGTAATACTAATTCTTCGACTAACAGACCCTTTGGGAGAACCAAATGATTCAATCTTTCTCACAGTATCCATGCCATCCTTAACAAACCCAAATACCACATGCTTAAAGTCCAAATGTTCTGCTTTCTTCAGGGTTATAAAAAATTGAGAACTATTGGTATCTCGACCACGATTGGCCATGGATAGTAATCCAGGGCCGGTATGTTTCACATCAAAGTTTTCATCTTCAAATTTATCTCCATAAATGGACTGTCCTCCTGTTCCATCATGTTTGGTGATATCACCCCCCTGGAAATAAAAAAATATTTCTATTAATTGGAATATTGACTCAGATAAAAAAGAGAGAAATCATCACTAAAGGATAAATCCCAAACACCTAGCTTCTTTAAGAATGCATTTTGAAAACTAAGAAATCCTACTTTTGCTTTTTTTTTTTTTTTTGATTTATTATTTTTATGAGTGTATTACTCGTATGTGTATAAGTACACGCTTGTCCTACACTGCCCTCAGAGGTCAGAAGAGGGCATTGGATCTCCTGGAACTGAAGTTATGGGTGGTTGTTAGCTGCCATATTGGTGCTGGGAACAGAGCCTGAGTCTTCTGCAAGAGGAGCCAGTGCTCTTAACTCCTGAGCTGTCTTTCCAGCTCCCAAATACCTAATTTTGAAAGAAGTAAAAAGGCTGTTCCCTCATTCTATTTATAGCTGGTATAAAGTAACAGAAATCTAGACCCTTTCAGTTTGAATGTTCTGAGTATTAGATGATGATGCCAACTACTGTGTGGGAAAGCTGAATATTTTTTTAAGTGAGGTCAAGAAGAAAAAGAATTCCCAAAATTGGTGTGGTATAGTCTTAAAGAGATTTCAATTGTGATATGTATCGCAACACTTACTTGGCAAACAAAATCTGGAATTACTCGGTGAAAAATAGAGTTCTTGAAACCAAAGCCCTTCTCTCCAGTGCATAGTGCTCTGAAGTTCTCAGCAGTTAGAGGGACAATATTTGAAAATAATTCCATGGTTATACGTCCCAGTGGTTCACTATCCACACAAACATCAAAAAACACCACAGGATTGGTCTCTTTTGATAATTCAGCTGTGAGTGACACCTGTCCATTCTGGAGTTTGTATAAATTCTGCTGACACTCTTCAAATTTTCTCTTAAAACACTCAGCCATCTCCTTTGTTTTAAATCTCACTGCAAGTTGTTCTACCTTTGCTTCTCCATCTGTTGGGAAAATAAAATGACCTTAATATTAAAATAACTTACAGTCTTGTTGTTTATAGATTTCTGAAAACTCAAACTAAAAAGTAGCATTTCAATGTAGAAACTCACCAGCATAATCTGAAGCAGTCCAAACCAAAGCATTATTTGAAACATTTAAGGGTTTTAATTCCATTGTTTTGGTAATAACATGGTTTGCACACACTTTAAAGACCTGGTCTCTTCGCATCAGAATCCGGTAATAATTCTTTATTGTATGCCAAAGAATCTTTATATCTCCAATTCCTCGTTCCTTCCACTGATTGACATCTCGATCCCATCTATAAAGTTTGGCTCTCTCTTTGAATAAAATTTCTTCATCTTCTTCTCCAGATTTTACTTCGACCTATGACAACAGATGAGAAAATATATAAAGTGCTGTTTATAATAAATTCCAAGTTCTTTAGTATATATATAATAGCATTAACAGGTTTTACAGTATCATGATAACAAAATATCTCAGGACTAGTGGAACATTTGGTTTGGTAAAGGATATACAGTAAAGGCATGCTGCATTATTAAATATTTTTCTATTATATATTGTTAGATAGTGGCTCAAGCCACTATCCAGCACTCTGGAGGTTGATAGGCAAGAGTATTATTACCAGAGTTTGAGGTCAGTCTGGGTTACATAGTGAATTGCGGGGCAGGCAGTGCTATATAAAAAAAACTGCCTCAAAAAACTAACACCCCTACCCAAAAGTACTGATTATCTTAAAGAATAACAGTAATGACTGAGATTGAAAAAGTTCAAGATAATTTTTCTCAAACAATATTCTCCAAAGAATTTAGATTCTTGCTGAGTATTGGAAACATTTTATCCTCAGAATTACAAAAACAGATATGATGTTCTAAGAACATAGAAAAAAATATTTATGAGACAGCAAGATAGCTCAGTGAGTAAAAGTGTGTGTCACATAAGTCTGACAAGCTGAGTTCAATCCCATGATAGGAGAGAACCAACTCTCACCAACTCTTCTGACCACCACATACTACTTACTGTGATATGTGCATATATACATGCACACACATAAATAGTAAAAAGAAAAATATTTCTTTCCAACAATTGCATAAACAATTTACCAAGTGCAGCATGTCTACAAAAACTTCCAGACAAGGTTGAGGGTGTGTGCCTGAGTGATAAAGTGCCTGCCTAGCACAAGCAAGGCCCTGGGTACCCAGCACCACATGCCAAAAAATTCAAGACAATTTACACTTAGAAACTGAAAATCTAACAAATAGATCATAAATTACAAATCTTCTTAAAGAAATACAAATAAGGAAAAAGGAAAAAAAACAAGCCAGGGAAGTTGCTACTAAAATGTCCACTTCTTGACACATACCTCTGGTAGTGAGACTATTGGTTCAAAATGGATATCTTCATTATGAACAACTTCTTCATCGCTGCCATCTTCATCTTCACCATCCTTATTTGTTGACTGTGTTCCAAACACAGTTGCTCCAGTATTTGCCCACTGGAAATTTTTATCTGATGAATGAATGAGGATATACTAAACAACGGAATCTAATTTTTCAAATTTTACTTTTTATAGATTACTTCATCAGTGCACCTTATTTTCAACACACTTAAAATGTTTAACATGATATTGTTCTGATGATCTCAACCTCTACAGAACATTGCAGCGCATTTATAGGATCAAATACTGTTTTTAGAAAATGAAAACTAAAGTAAGGATTCATCACAGAAGAAAATACAAAGAAGAAAATGAAATAAAAAGATCTAAACCTATTTAACAAATAGAGTACGAAATAAAGCCAAAAGCTACTTCTTTTAAAAGGTAAGTACAAAAGAAGTACCTTCACATCCCAAGAACAAAACAAATAAGTAAAAAAAAACAAGAGATTAAGCCCACAATGATTTTTTATTGTTACTTTTATTTTATTGTATGTGTATGAGTGTAATGCATGCATGCAAGTGCACCTCTGTCGTGCAATGCATACAGAGGTCAAAAGAGGGTATGAGAGCCTCCTAGAACTGGATTTAACTGTCAGCTACCATCTGGGTGCTAAGAATCAAATCCAGGTCCTCTGTAAGAACCAACAGTGCTCTTAACCACTGAGCCATCTCTCCAACCCCAAAATGATGATTTATTAAGACAAGGTTCTTACCCGATACTTAAGTTTCATCCATTTCCTATTTTAGAGTGAAGCACTGACAAAATACTCCGAAAAGCTTACATTAAATAATAAGCAGCCACTATCTATTTTCGTGTGGCTTGGGGGGAGGGGGCCAGATAATTAACTTACTACCCACCATTTAATTCCAAGCTATTAAATAGATTAAAACAAAAGTACAAAAGCTTAGTATTAGTGAATTCCATGAATTCTAACGTAAAAGCAGTCACTTCTAAAAGTTTAATGTTTCTACAGGTAGCAGGATCTATATAAAAAAAAGTGTAAAAACATGAAATGAACTAAAATTTTTAATTTAGCATTCAATAAATTCTGTTCTCCAAACACCTTTTCTAATACTAATAAATTACAAATAGGAAGCAATCATTTCTATAAATCTATTTTAGACACATGTCACCAAAGTGGATTAAAATTAGAACACCACTGATAAATGAGAAAGCACATAAATTTATAAACTTACTACTACACAATTAATTAGTAGTCTTCTTTAAAAAGTCACAAATCCTAAAATATTAAATCAAATTTAAGAATACATACAGTTAAGGCCAGGTGTGGTGGTGCACGCCTTTAATCCTAGCACTTTCGAGGCAGAAGCAGGCAGATCTTTGTGAGTTCGAAGCCAGCCTGGTCTACATAGAAAAATCCAGGACAGCTGGAGCTAGATGGAGACCCTGTCTCAAAAAGACTCCCCCCCGCCAAAAAAAAAGGATAATGTTGTCAAAATAAGGGTTATTACAAAACTGAAAAACATATTTGTGTATCATTCATGTATCATTTCTTTCAATGACTTTCAACATGAAGAGAAAATCCTTATAGCTGTATCATTAATAATGGAAAAGCCCTTAATTACTAAAACACTAAGCAAACCAAGGACAGCAACACTTCACTTATAGTCACAAGACTGAAAGGATTGTTGGGATTTCTTTTTTTCCAGTTATACATGATTAGTATGATTATGAAAATATTTCCTTTTAATCTTACCTTTAGAACCAAAAGCAAAATCCCCAGAATTACTGGAAGCCAAGTCGGCAAATGATAGCCCTGTACTACTTCCAAATCCAAATAAAACCGTCTTACTTTCCCCTGGTAAAAAGGAAAAAAAAAAAAAATTTATTGCTTAAGATATACTTAACATCAAAGCCTTACACATAGGACCCAGAAGGAACAGTATTAAGACTTTCTATACTCCAGGGCAAGGGGAGGTTACAAATGACATTCTTAAAAATTGTACTATTTATTCTTCTAAAATGTTTTCAAATTCAAGCCAAAGATTTGCTTTGTTTTTCACAAACTATTTTTTTAATATCTTATTTTTTATTATTTTATGTGTATGTGTATTGTCTGCATGTAAGTAAGTACACCCATGCCGTGCAATGCCCACGGAGGTCAAAAGACACCGTCCAATATCCTGGAACTGTAGTTACAGTTTAGCTGCCATGTGGGTGCTGGGCATCAAATCTGGGTCCTCTGCAAAAGCAGCCAGGGCTCTTAACTATTGAGCCATCTCTCTAGTCCACAAACTATATTTTTTATGTTACAAAATGCATTCAGCTCCAAACTTATGCAGTAATATTAAGTTTACAGGTACTATTCTAAGCCAAATATATGCCAAAAATTGAGATGTAGAGCTATCCATACTATGCTAGATATACAACTTTATAGTTTTTTATACCCTAAAACAAGTAAATTTTAGGAAACATCTGTAGTAACTTTTTAAAAAATATATCTTAAGCTAGGTATGGTGGCACACGCCTTTAATCCCAGCAGAGGCAAGTGGATCTCTATGAGTTCAAGGCCAGCCTGGTCTATATAGCAAGTTCAGGCCAGCTGGGGTACCCTGTCTCAAAAAGACACACACACACACACACACACACACTATATGTAGAAATATATATAAATTATGTGTACATATTTATGTCTGTGTGTGGGTTTGTACACATGAGTGCAGTTGCCTGCTGAAGCCAGAAGAGGGCGTTGGATCCCCTAGAGACAGAGTTACAGGTAGTTGTGAGCGGCCCAGCATGAGTGAGAAGCCCCAAACTCAAGTCTTCTGTAAGAGCAGTTGACACTTGAACTAAACTTTTTCTGTGTTCTATACTATAAATAAGCTCATAAAAATCAAATGTATCATTTACATTTGTTCATCATAAGTTGGGGGTCTTGTCTGAATTCTAGTGATACATAGTTGCATGATCTCTGAAACTATTTTGCCCTACTTAATTCATCTGAAAAGATAGAGGTTTGGATATGAAGTTACTTTTGTCTTCCAGAGTATTAAGATTCTAATGTGTCCATACATATATTATTTGTGAGTCACTTAAGACTATTTCTGACATTAAAAAAAGGAATGTAGATAATGTACATGTATAAAGAAATACAATTTGCAAAGAGACTTTCTACCTCAAAAAGAATTAAAAGAGGGAGACATCAATGTTATTAGTAATTACTGCAACTGAAAAGGTAAGTTAGCAAGCTCTGAGGCTTGAAGAAATTTTAGTATCATAAAAATTTTAAGCTCCTACTTCTACTTCATATAACTAAAGCACTATGAATATGTTTGAGCGATATTTATGCAAACAATAGTCAAGTAAAAATATTGCCACCAAGAAAACTACCAAACAAATAAACTTGTCCTTTATTCTTAGGCAAATAGGATATTCCTGACATTTGTATTCCCTAATCACTTAAAATCTAATGAATGTATTCCCTAATAACCTAAAATCTAATGATAAATTTTTTACTGTCTTTATTGACAAGGCAGTATGACTCTGACAAAAACAAAAAATTTATGCTCCTACATTCACCTCAAAAATTTTCAAGTTCTTACCATGTACCATTAAAAATCTATCTCCTCACGCATATAAGCATTATCCTATATACTGCATGATATAAACACATTATCAATATTTACCTTGATTTGGGGGTTCTGCATCAGTTTCTTTTCTGGTAGTCAAATCTACAGGCTTGTCCACAATCCCAGAAAAAGATGAGCTAACATGTTTGGTGGGAGCACTTGGTTCTTCAGACTTACAGATAAAAGGTGTTATAACTTCAGTTCCACCTGTATGTTCATTACCAGCTGCATCAGTTACTTTCTCACTCAGGGATTTCTGAAAAGAGCAAAGAATAAAACAGTATACTAATAAGCCACCTATCCCTCGCCAAAAAAAAAAAAAGAGGAAGAAATAGGAAAATAGCAAACAGTTTATACAAAGTTTGGTATGTATTTATAATCTCTACAGCAACCAGTAAAAACAAAAAAAAAAAAAAAAAAGCAAGAAAATGAACAGTAATGAAAAATAAGGGGCAGGCACAACTAAAAGTAAACAATAAATTTAAACCCAATCACCTCACTAATTTAGTGAATGTTAATGATTAATCACCAGTAAAAAGGTTTTTCAATGAGATTTAAAACAAGAGGGGATGAAAGAGTTGGCTCAGTGGTCAAGAGCACTGGTTGCTGTTGCAGAGGACCCAGTTTCAGTTCCCAGGACCCACACGTTGGCTAACTGTCCATAACTCTAGTTTCAAAGGAATCCAATGCCCTCTTCTGACGTCCATGGATTCTGTACAACACAGGGGCAGTTACACACATGCAGTCATAACACTCATACGCATAAAAGTAACAAAAATTTAAAAACAACAAAAGAATCCACTCTGGGTTAGGGATTTAGCTGCATAAAGGGGGGGGGGGGGGTGAACACCACAGGGAAGGACCACAAACAGGACATGAACACAATGCTGCCCAAGGTGTGGGAAGGAACTTGAGAAGTTGAGTAGATAAAAGACTAAAAAAGAGTATACAACACACACACACACACAAAGAGAATTCTCTTTTTCAAACAAAGCAGACAAGGAAATTACAAGTGATGAAGTGTGACCAAAATGAAAGGATCAATTTACCCTCCTGGAATTGCAGAGTAAGAACAATCTTATATATGTCCCTCCATAAAAATCAATGAAAACACTAACAAAGATGATCAAAATAAATTCTCTCATCTACTTTAGAAATTAACCAAAGAACCACAGTAACCTAAGGAGGTTTTCATCAAACTGTGAACTTCAGTTTGCAATACTGACCTCCTCTCACTTCCCTCTATATATACTTCCACCCATCAATCTCAGTTCTGCTGTAGCTTATAAACCAATACCCAGGCAATCATGGTAGAAAGATCAGTTGGTGCCAGGCATCTGGACATGAAAGAAGAAATGAGATGAAAACCAAAGCATAACAGGCTTTTTAAGGCAAAGAAACCATTCTGGGAGGTTGGAGAGGTGGCTTATGGTTAAAAGCACTGGCTGCTCTTCCAAAGGACCCAGGTATGGTTCTCAGGATCAACATGGTGGCTAACAACTGTCCGTAACTAACAGTTCTAGGGAATCTGATGCCATCTTCTGACCCCCTTGGGCACTGCACAATACATGTGCACTTACACATATGCAGGCAATACATTCATACATATAAAATAATAATAATAAAATTTACTGAAAGAAGCCATTCAGTAGGATACTATCTATAATGGTATTCACTCGTTCCACATTTACAATAAGTCATACAAAGTACAACACCCAGAGCAATGCAAACTATGTAAACTAATGTAACTATGAATATACCAATAGGCCATAACCCAATTAAATGATCAATCAGTAACAGAATATGTAAAGCCATCTTTTTTAAATGGCATACAACTGTCCAATGCATAGTTGTTGTTTTTTTTTTTTTTAAAGAAAGTATGAAAAGTATTGATAAGTCATACAAAGTACAACACCCAGAGCAATGCAAACTATGTAAACTAATGTAACTATGAATATACCAATAGGCCATAACCCAATTAAATGATCAATCAGTAACAGAATATGTAAAGCCATCTTTTTTAAATGGCATACAACTGTCCAATGCATAGTTGTTGTTTTTTTTTTTTTTAAAGAAAGTATGAAAAGTATTGAGCTGAATAGAAGTGAGAACATCACATCTTAAAACTTACAAAATGTGCCTAGGGACATTCCATTTGCATAAACAATGACTATGGTCTTAAATCCATGCTTAAGCTTCCATTTTAGGAAACAGGAAAGGGGTAAAATAAACCCAAGGCAATAAAAAAAACAAAGAGCAGAAATCAATGGAATTCAACCTGGGGGCTGGGGGGACAGGACAGGAATGAAGCCAAAATCTGTTGGGGGGGGGCGTGCAAGCACCACAAAAGGGAGGGGGGCACCTAAGACAACAGAAAACAAGACAAATTCATCATATTAATGAGCTTCTTAACCAGATCAATAAAGAAATAGCAAAGAAGATAGGATAGTTCAATACTGAGCTTACATACATTAAAGAATTGATAATGGGGCAGGGGGCTTTCAGCAGTTAAGAGTGCTTGCTACTGCTGCAGAGGATCTAAGTTCAATTCCCAGTAGTACCCATGTGAGAAGGCTCACAACTGCCTGTAACTCCAGCTCCAAGGGTATTCAATGCCTCTGGCCTCTGCCAGCACCTGCACTCGTGTATGCATACCCACACATAAGACACACACATGCATATAGATAATTTCTAATAATTAAAAATAAGTCCTTTTTAGAAAGAACTAATAATAGGGGCCAGGAGTGGTGGCAAACATCTATAATCTCAGGACTTCAGAGATTGAGAAGGAAATATTCCAAACTAGTCTACAAATGAGAGCCTATCTCCAAAACCAAAAGTGATTAAGAATGGATTCTTCTACAATTCTACGGATAAATCTAACAACTCCTTCAAAGACACAATTAGAACTCCATCAGTAACAAAAGGATAACCTAAACAGATATTCTAAATAGTGTTCTCTTATAGCCTTTCACTTCTATAGTCTGGACCTTTAAGGTTTCTTTGGTTAAAATAAACACTTAAGTAGAAACATCAATCTGACACCATCTCTTTCAGAAAATAGAAGCACAGGATATTTTCCAATCCTTTACCATACTAGCATTAACATTTTATTTTTATTTTTGTGTATGTGTGAGATTGTATACATGTCAGTACAGGTGCCCAGAGGCCAGAAGAGGGCATCAGATCCCCTGGAGCTGAAGTAATAAATGGTTGTCAGCTGCCTCACATGAATGCTGGGAACTAAACTCCAATCAGTCCTCTGCGAGAGGCAAGTATACTAACTGCTAAGTCCTCTCTCCAGTTCCAGAATACCAGAAAACTACCAACCAATCTATCTATAGAACATAAATTTAAAAGGTAGTAACAAAACTTATGCAGACAGAACCTAAATGATACAATATTATAATATGCCAGGACCAAGTGAAGTCTTTCCCAGGAATGTCAGTATCATCCATAAATTTAACTAAAAGATCTGTAATTCTGCAGCAAGAGACAGTAAGAAGTGACACAACTTAATATTCAATTAGGGTTAAAAACTACACAAAACTACAAATATATCAAAGTAGGGTTACTGATAATATCAGATATAATGCAACTGTACAAAGAAACTTTAAAATCAACTTGTTTATATCCATAAAGAATCCTGGTGGCGTTTTTGAGGCTGATGTAATCTTAAATCTAATCTGTGTTTTAATTTTGGCCTTAATATCCTAATTATTTTGACTTCTAATCCATGAATAATGATTCTGGGTTGTTTTTTGTCTTTTTGGAGATAGAGTCTCCCGGCATCCCCAGCTGGCCTGGAACTAACTCTCACTATGTAGACCAGGCTGGCCTTGAGCTCACAAAGATCCACCTGCCTCTGCCTCCCGAGCGCTGGGATTAAATTTGCACCACCATGACCAGCTTTACTTGCTTGCCAAGGCCCATTATTACCACTCGATAAAATTTACTGCATCAACAAAGATGGTAAAGAGAACTGAAAGGAAAACAATGAAGACCGTCTAACCTGAGCTTTGTGAACTCTTTCAAGCTCCAACTGAAAATCCTCTCCATTTCCATTGTCCTCATCAGTATCACTGCAGAGGCCACAGAAAAATGTAGGTGGAAGTTTTAATGTATCTGCTTTTGCCTTCTCTTCAATGGTTGGCTTCTTTTCCCAAACAATAACACATTCTTTCTCATTATCTGAAAAAATCCATACAAGCAAAAGATACAATCAGATGAAATCCACCCAGGAACAAAAATGGGCAGTCTGCAGTCTTCAATCTAATTTATAAATGTAGGTAAAAAGGGCTGTTAATGCTTATGAGGCCTCACGGCCCACCACCAAAATGAACTAATGTTTTTCAACCACTATTATTTTTAAATATTTTAAATGACTATGAATATATTACATAAGTAAAACTGGTAAAGATGTAAAACATTAAAATTACATAAACTTAACATACCTGCTAGATTTTCATCCAGTGATCTACATTTTTCTGAATCATCCAAATAAAGTTTTCCGTTAAGTTTTCTGACAGCCATTTCAAAATCTTCATCTTCAAATATGATTAAATAAACGAATTTTAGTAGGTGGAAGGTTTTCTTAGCCCTCTCATGCTTGTACACTGCCTTCATTTCAGCACAGCACCATCTCCTGCTCCCACAACACAACATTCTATATCACAGCCCAATTAATCTTATTAGGACTTGGAGGGCATTCATAAGTGCCCAACTTAATAACCCTGTCACAGCATACAAGTATGTAAACTATCTGCCACCAGTAAACTATCTGCCTGATCTTTCTCCCATACCTTTAATACTTCTGGAATTATGATTACTTTCAATTTCCTCAAAACATATGCCTGGCACATAACCATTCTTTTAAAAAAGCTTCTTTAATGAATGTCATCTTCTGATTATATTAGTCAAGTTCTAAAAGTCTGGTTTTCATTTTGTTTTGAGATAGGATCTCACTCTACAGCTCAAGCTAGCCTGAACTCACTAAGTAGCTCAAACTGGCCTCAAATTTATGGCTATCCTACCTCAGCCTATCAAGTGCTGAAGATTACAGGCACGAGACATCATGTCTAACAGGGTCAAGTTGTAAATAATAAACGATATACTCGATTGCTAAGATTACAGGAAGAGTGATTTTAAGTAACAAAAGATTTACCATCCTCTTCTTCTTCACTAACATAATCTGGCATGTTCTGATAGCAGAAGAAAGTTGGAGGAAGTTGAAGTCTGGTTGCAAGGGCTTTTTGCTCGGGAGTCGGAGTCAGTTCATAAACAATTATAACATCATCATCTGAGAGGGGTTCTTCAGGTTCACTTTTCTCTTTTGCTGTAAATCAAGTCAAAAACCCTGATAAAACAAGGTGTTACTAGTATAACTAAAAATAAAGCATAGAATTTATCTATAAGTTAAAATAGCAAACTATTTTAATAAAAACACATACTTTGGAGTAAACCAAGCACTATAATCATGAATTGTAATTAGCAACCTGGTTTACTTTGTGTTCTACTAAAAACTCGTCAAGAACACAATTTTCAAAAATCTTGCTATAACTTACTAATCATTGAAAACAACTACTTATTTCTATAATCCAATTATAGGATCACACTTGGCATACTAAACAGTAATTCAGCAAAATATACATGCATTTACAACTTGAAGAAAATCTTTGGATTATCTGATAAGCAAAGATTAGTATACAAATGAAACGAATACAGAGCCAACCGGATTAGTTCCTATAGAGTTAACAACTGCAAAGAATGGCAGGTGAAAGAGCTGTACCCATCTTCTACATACTTCCAAATGTGAAACTAACATCCTGTGAGTCACACTGTAAGAATCTAAGAAAATTTCTGTGGCTAAAAACAACCTTAATTCACTGCCAACCAATGAAAAGTGCAAAAAATTAGGGAGAGAAAAGAAATCCTCTATGCAATCTGTTCTGGTCTATGAAGAATTTCTATCTAAAAGCACAGATAAAGTTAATCACTTGTGAAATATGCATGTACCAATTAGTACTAGGGAAGCATTATTTAAAGCCACAATGTCTAATACCGTAGCTTGAAAGGTGGTTAAACCAGACTGAGATACCCTCAAAGTATGAACATACATACTGGATTCTAAGGGCTTGGAACAACAACAAAAGAATGTGAAGTACCTTGTTTTTTAACTGATAAGAAATTTGAAATAATTTGCACATACACATCAAATTGAAATATTATTAAAATTGTTTTTTTCTTCTTCTTTTTGAGACAAAATCTCACTATTCAGCCCTGGTTGGCCTGGAACGCACTATGTAGATGAAGTTGGCCTCAATCTCAAAGACTGGGCCTCCCCTGTCCTGGAATTAAAGGTTTGTGCCACCATGCCTGGCCTGATTTTCTTTTATACCATCTATTTCTTTCAATGTTTTGTTTTCTATGTACCTCCTAGAAAACTTTAAATTAAACACACAGGTAATTTTACTTCTATTGGATGAATACTATAGAAAACCATTGGTCGTGGTAGCGCACACCTTTAGTCCCAGGCGGATCTCTGTGAGTTCAGAGTTCAAGGCCAGCCTGGTCTACATAGTGAGTTCCAGGACAGCTGGGGCTACAGGGAGACCCTATCTCAAAAAGACCAAAAAAAAAAAAGAAAGCTAGTACCCATCCTTATACCTAGTTAAACTTGCCTCTCTCTTTCAGTACTAGCAAAATTTTACTATTCATTTCCTAGCCAGACACTATAAAGAAACACTGTAAGAAAAAACTGTTTTTATATTTTCATGTGTGTACGTGTTTCCTCTGTGTGTGCACTCATGTAAAGAGGCCAACAGTCAACACTGTCTTCTTCAATCACTCTCCACCTTATTTTTTGAGATAATATTTCTCACTGAACCTGGATAACATTGTCTCTGAGTGGACATGGCCCAAGTCCCAGGAATCCTCCAGTCTACCACCCCAGCCCCGAGATTACAGTCTCAAGATATAGATCCTTATTGCAGTTCCACTAATACCTGGTTTAAAAAAAGACTTTGGGTAAATCAGACAGCCTTTCTAGACCTCAATTCTCATGTCTGAAGTCTTCTTAAAGTTCCCTGGAACTATGACATTGTCAGATTCCTAACAAAGAAAGATGCTTGCCCTGGAGCAGACTATTGGTAAATTAATCTTAGGCCAAGGAGCCTTAACCTAGAGCCCACTGAGACTGTATATAAGAATATACACTTTTCTTCGATCAAGTTCACATTCCTAACACAATTTGCTAAAGATTACATCCATAAGAATAAAGGCTTTTCTGAGCTGGGCGTGGTGGTACACACCTTTAATACCAGCACTCAGAAGGCAGAGACAGGTGAATCTCTGTGAGTTTTAAGGCCAGCCTGGTCTATATAGTGAGTTCTAGGCCAGGGAGGGACTGAGGGACTACAGGGAGACCCTGTCTCAAAAAGACCAAATAAATAAATAAATAAATAAATAAATAAATAAATAAATAAATAAATAAATTGAATAAATAAATAAATAATAGTTTCTGGAGCTAGAGAGATGGCTCAGCAGTTAAGTGCACTTGCTCCTCTTGCAGAAGACCCAGGTTCAGTCCCCAGAACCCATATGGCAGCTCATACTGGGATGAAACTCCAATTCCAGGAGATCTGCCAGTCTCTTCTGTTCTCTTCAGGCACCAGGTACACACATGGTACACATGCATGCATACAGGCAAACACTCATACACATAAAATAAAAATAAGTTACTCTTTAAAAAAAAAAAATTCTAGGAGTTTCCTTAGTTAGTATTAACTGGTATTCTTGAAAAAATGAAGGGGGACCAGAGAGAATATTCATTTGGCAAAATGCTTGCCTTATAAGAGAAGGACCCGAGTTTGAACCCTAGAACTTGCATTAAAAAAGCCAGGTGGCATCAATTTTGACCTTACTGTTTGTGAGGCAAAGCCTGATAAATCCCTCGAGTTCACTGGCCAGCCAATCTAACCTACTTGGCAAGTTCCAGGCCAGTGAGAGAGCCTGCATCAAAAACAAATTAGAAAGTTGACAGTGTCTAAGGAACAATATCCAAGGTTGTCCTCTATCCTACACATGTGCACACAGCACCTACACACAAACTTATACACATGATCATACAGTCACACAAAGGACAAAAAAAGTAAAACTCTAGATACCACTGCACTTGTTTGGCATACTCAAGATGACTGGACTTACCTTTCTAATTTGTTCTTAAAGGACTTCTATAGATTCTATACACTTGTTGTTCTAGTCAAACAACACTATTTCTACATATTTTTCTATAAATTATTTGTACTACATATGTAGCATATTAGTTATAGAACGGTGGCTGCAAAAATGAGGCCTACTTTCAAATACAGCATTCCTCTTAAACATAAAAAAAGAAATCCTTAACGGAACATGTATTAATATGCACGCTGATGCAAATATATTTATTTTGTTTTGAGACAAGGTCCACTAAGTAGCCCTAATTGTCCTTCAACTCAGAGAACATCTGCTTCTGCAGGGATTAAAGGCATGAGCAACCACACCTGGCTTGCCATCATATTTGAACACAGGCAGACATTAGTGGCTAAAGACAAAGGTTAGAAATAAAACACAGGTCTTCATTAAGCAGAGTTTAAAAAAAGAGAATAAGCTAGAATGAAGCAAAAAACTGAAAAAAAACATAAGACAGCAACCAGCACATTTTTAAAATAGTATTTAAGGTTGTTCGTTGCACCACCATTCAAAAAGTATGCTTCATAAAACAGCATTCTCTAACATGCACATTGTAGTGTTAAGTACTTCAATTCCACAGTTACTTTGCTAAGGACTACCAGCTGCTCGTCACCTCACACTGAGAATACTCATTCTATACCTTTGTTCTCAGGCTGTGAGGTAGTAGTGCTGGTCCAAAAGGCCATTGGATTAGATTTAAAAAGGCTAAAATTAAATCCTAGAAAATAGAGAGTTATTTCATTTAACATTGTGAGACAAAAATGAGTATGATTCTTAAAATATAAAAAGTCAGAATCCTCAATTTATACCAATCTGGTTCTCTTACATATTCTTAACTTATCCCCATGGTCTCTTTCTTTGCTAATAAATGGTGGAAAACTAACTCATATAACCTACCTCAATCTATGCTTCAAGTGATTAAAAAAAAAAAAGAACATTGAAGAATCAGCATCAAAAACTCGAGTTACTGCTCATGATTGAAGGAGATGAGTTTCTGTGTTGTACTGGGTTCTTCTGTTCTTCCTTCCTAATGAACTCTTAACTCACCATCTGTTAGTGTGAATACTCACTAGTAAACTTATTTAGGAATTAAAACTATCTGCTCAAATATTTTTGAGTGTTCACAAACCAGTGTTTATGACACAACTTTGACTAAAATATTAGTTCCTACAAAGAATCTGCATCAAGGTGCCTACAAAAAAATATGCTTAATGCTAACCACTAAGTACTTACCCTTTTCTGGTGTTTTAAATGTGTAACTACTTGAAGATTCCTCCTTTGGAAAAGAAACAAAGTTTTTGACTTTGCCATCTGAAGATTGTTTGGTATCAGATTTCTGCGGCAGATCGCATTTCTTAGGTTCCACTTTTTCAGATCCACTCTTGGCTACTGAAGTCATTTCACTACTGCTACTTTTCAAAGGTGCATTAAAACTAAATCCAAACAAAGATCCAGTGGCTGAACTGTTGCCAAATGCAAATGGTTTTGATTTTTCACTACTAAAAATGCTTTTAACAGACTCTGAGCCAAATACAAACTTTGGAGGAGAAACCACTGCTTTTGGTGGTGTTTCAGAAGTGCTAGGTGCTTCTCCAGCTTCTGAAGCTGAATCTACTACATCATCACTCTGAATTACATCTGTCCTCTCTCTTGTAGTTTCTTCTAATACAGCTACAGCAATTTTGCCACATGGTGACTCTCTAGGAGCGTTCAAGTGAGAAACATATGGTGTTATCAAAGAATCTTTTTCTTGGGCTGTTTTTGCTTCATCAAAAATTTTCTTAAATGAGTCTGCAATGTCCTGTAGTTTAAAACGAACAGCTAAATGTTCTACTTTCCTTTCTCCATCTGCAAAATCACATGCGGTCCACACCCACACTCTTTCTGTCCCTTTCATATTTTGCAAAGTCATGTCTGGAGTTATTCTGTGATTGGCACAAAGTTTTAATACCTGGTCTCTTCTCATCACTATGCGAACCTGCTTATTATCGTAATTCTGTAAGATCTTTATATCACCAATGCCTCTTTCTTTCCATTGACCAACATCTTTATCGTATCTATAGAGTTTTGCTCTATGACTAAAAACAACTTGCTCATTTTCCTCACCACTGGATACTTCAACTAGATCAGGTAAAGGTACAACAGGTTCAAAGTACTGTCCATCTCTCTCTTCTTCTTGAGTAACATCAGATTCTTCATCTGTGCCAACTGAGGTTCCACTCTGGTTCAATTTGGCAGGAGATTTAGATGGACTCAAAGCAGATTTAAAGCTAAAGTTAAATCCCGTAGTTGACTCACCAAAGCGGAAGAGGTTTTTTCTCACAGGGCTGCTTGCCAATGGAGAAGCATGTACTGAGCTACTGCTTACACTGTCATCCAAAGCATCTTCCCTTAAGTCATAATTATCCCATTCTAAGGTGGGCCCAGTGTTCTCAGTACTTTGCTTGACTATTGCGTCTGAAGCACTGGAAGCATCTGCACCTGAACTTGTATTCTCTTCCTCAGTGACCTTTACTTGATCATTTGTCAAAAATGTTTTGAAATCTTTTAGTCCACTCTTCATTTCCTCAGCTCTCTGTATTAACTTAGCAGCTCTACCAGTATCTACAAGTTTATGCGGAGTTTGAAGTGGAATATCTAGTAAGAGTCGCTGACACTCCTCAAATTTCTGCTTGAATTCTTCCGCTAGCTCTGGTGTTTTAAATTTTGCAGCCAACTGCTCCAGTTTGGCATCGCCATCTGAGAAATCACTAGCTAGCCACATCCACGCTCTATCTGATCCTGAGAGAGGTTTCAGATTCATTGTAGTGGTTATCCAATGATTGGCACAAACTTTTAGTACTTGTTCTCTGCGCATCAGCATTCTTAGTTTGCCATTGACTTCATTTTTGAGAATTTTTAGGTTCCCCAAGCCCCTTTCTTTCCACTGACTTATCTCAGCATCAAATCTAAATAATTTCACCCGCTGTGAATACAAAACTTTTTCATCTTCTTCTCCTGTTACAAGTTCCACTTTTTCAGGCATTTGCACTACTGGCTCAAAATGGATGTCATCAATGTCCTCAGTTTTATAGGCATCATCATCTTTCTCAGAATCAGCAGAAGTATTTGCTTTCTCGGTCATTCTGCTACTTTGTGATGAGAACAATTTTTCTCCTGCACCTGAAAATCCCTTGAAATTAGGGTCTTTCTTGCCAAATTGAAATCCTTCTCCCGAAGTTGACTTTGCAAGATCTGCAAACGTGAAAGTGCTACTTGTCTGACCAAAGATCACACCACTAATATTCTTCTGACTGCCAACATCCTGAGCCTGCAAACTATTATCATTTTCAAGACGCTTTTCACTCTTTTTTTCTTGATTTCCCTGTTCCTGAATGCCAAATTTAAGCCCACCAGGAGACACAGGGATGGAAAAATTAAATCCTTCTTTAATTGACTTAAAATCTGTAGAAGAACCTTGAAATGTAAATGAAGGCACATTTTCCTGTTCCACATGCCCAAATTTAAATCCTTGTTCTGTTATGCCAAATTTAAAAGATTTTTCTGGAAAGTTATTTTTAAATCCTGTTCCTGCTTGACTTCCTGCAGACTCATTTAACTGCATTTTTGAGCCCACTGTGAAAGCTGAAGGAGTTGGTTTGGAGGCATCACAAGCTATACATTTTAAGGAGGAGCTTTCATTTTGTACAAAGCAAACACTACACTCCCACTGTCCTTCCTTTTTGGTGAACAATCCTTCAAATCCATTCTTTGAAGACTTGCTTGTCTCTGAAGAGGCAGGAGCTGGATGAGCAGGTGTAGGTTGACTCTGTTTATTTGGGTTCTGACAAGCAATACACTGAGTAGCACTTGCTTCATTTCGGACTAAGCACAAGCTACAATCCCACTGTCCTTCCTTCTTGGTGAACATTCCTTCAAATCCACTTTGGGGAGCCTTGTTCACCTCTGAAGTGCCAAACTTAAAAGAGGCAGCTGCTGGAGCAGCAGTTGATGGACCCGGTTTCACAGGATTCTGACAGGCAGCACATTTTGTAACATTTCCTTCATTTCTCATTGAACATGAACTACAATCCCATTGTCCTTCCTTTTTAGCAAATATGTCCTCAAATCCACTCTTGGGAGTTTTGGTTACATCTGAAGTACCAAACTGAAAAGAGTCAGATGCTGAAACAGAAGATGAAGGTTGAGGCTGTTTTCTTGGACACTGACAAGCCACACATTTTGTAGAGCTTCCTTCATTTTGTACCAAGCATATACTGCAATCCCACTGGCCTTCCTTTTTAGAAAAAACAGATCTGAAATCACTGTTAACAGACTTGGGAAGATCTCCCTGGCCAAATTTAAAAGTAGTTTGAACAAATGAAGATCCATTTTTCTTAGGAGACTTTGTATTCTGGCATGCAATGCACCTAGATACAGTAGGTTCATTTCTTACTAAACAAATATTGCAGTCCCAGTGACCTTCTTTTTTTGGAGTCATCGAAGCAAATCTATCTTGAGCGTTTTCTGGGCTAGTTTTAGGAGCAAAACCACTTTCAATTAATGGTGGTCCTAGGAGCTCTTTATTACTGTTTGGGTTTAGATTTTGGCATGACACACATTTCTTAGCAGTTGCAGCATTCTTTAAGGAGCAGCTGTTACAATGCCACCAAGACCCTTCTTTCTTTGCAAAGTTTCCAGCATCAGATTTGCAAATATCCTTGTTATCATGATTCATTGATTCTTTTACCCTGATAGTATGATTTGGTGCTGTGGGTACATTTGTTCCTGAGGCTTTTAAAATGCTCTGGGCCTCTTCAAATTTACACTTAAATAGGGCTGCTTCCTCAGGAGTTTTGAATCTAATGGCAAGCTGTTCAGGTTTTGGCAACTCATCTGCATAATCAAGAGCATGCCAAACAAAAGATCTATCCGAGCCAGCATTTGGTGTCAGCTTCATATCTGGGCTTATATAATGATTTGCACAGATTTTCAACACTTGCTCTCGTCTCATTAAAAGGCGAATTTTACCAGATGTTTTATGCCTTAGTATTTTTACATTGCCTATCCCACGTTCCTTCCATTCCTTGGATTCACCATCAAAACGGAACAATTTTGCCCTATTACAGAAGAATTCTTCTTCATCTTCCTCACCCGTTTTTACTTCAATCTTGTCAGGAAGTGGTACAACTGGATCAAAATGAGGGCCATCATCATCCTCATCCCCATGAGCACTTCCTCCATCTGTTTCATGATTTTTATTAGCCGGCTCCGGAGCAGGTGTTCCAAATACAAACTTTCCAGGACCGTGAAAAGTAAACATATCATCACTTCGGCGAAAACCAGAATTCTTCTGCTGATTTGGGCCCATATTTTCTGTAAATGAGAGCCCAGACACATTTTTGCTTCCAAAATTGAATGTATTCCGAGGCCCAATGGTTTGACCAGAAATTGGTTTTGGCCCACTATAGCCATCTCCTTGCAAAGGTTTATCTGAAGTCAGGAGACCCAAAAGACTTTCACTATTACTATAAGCTGTTGAAGGGGGCTGTGTCACAACCTGTGGTGATGAAAATGTGAAGTCACCATCATTTGATTTGAAATTTGAGTTAAATTTAAAAGGAGTTGGCTGTGTTGTGTGCGCTGGAGTGGTCATAGGCGGCCTTATTCCTTCACCCGGCATTGGCTGAACAAAATTAGATTTTCCAAATTCTATAACCTTGGATTCTGCTGACCTTGAAGCATGAGCTACAACTGGAGGTTTTGTGAAATATCCTGGTTCTGGCAAAGGTGGATTTGTGCTTGTCTGTTGAACATTGTAATTAAAGTAATCATCACCCCTGGGTGACAGAATTCCTGTTGCAGGAGATTCAAAACGCAAGGGAGGACCATACATCTCCTGAGAGAACATACAAGCAGATGAACTTTGCACTGGTGGTGTGTGCATCTGTTGTGGATAGGCATAAATATGCTGTTGGGGTGGAAGCCTATTCATGCCATAAACTGGACCCTAAAAGAAAAAGTTAAAATATTTTATAAACTATTCACAAAACTATAAAGACCTATATACAAATCAATTCTTACAAACCTCAAATAAAAATATTATTAATAGGTAAAAAAAATAACACTTTACATATCATTAAGAAATAGTAACATTACTACAAAGATATCTGCATATATACTTGGCATGTAATGAAAACTAATGAGGTAGCATCTTTAAAATCTATACCTACAATAAAGAGAAAAAAAAACTTCATTACTAAACAATTTAACAAATGATGTTAACAATAATGACGGTGATTAAGTTTTATTTAACATTTACTAATATATCAGCTGGGCACTCCTCTAATTTTTTTTTGGTCTTTTTGAGACAGGGTCTCCCTATAGCCCCAGCTGGCCAAGAGCTTGCTATGTAGATCAGGCTGGCCTTGAACTCACAAAGATTCCCCCTACCTCTGCCTCCTGAGTGCTGGGACTAAAGGCATGTACCATCATGCCTGGCTTTATTCTAAATATTTTATCTCATTTTATTATTCCCCCAATTCTATTACTATTCTCATTTTAAATATGAGGCCTAGGATGTGCAGAGATTAAGGAATTTGTCCAGGGTCACAATAAGCAGAACAAGGGACAAATGCACATCCCCCTCCCAAGCCCTCTGTCCTGAAAAACCTCATGTTCAACTAATGTTATAATATCAAGTTGTGGTCAACAATATGTAAGCATACCAGGTGCAGCAAAGCAAAGGTATACTAATCCTATTTCTTTCACAGTATAATGTAAAAGCCTCAAAACTACTAGTACTTCTACTTTAAAAATATTCCAAGTTTCAATGTACTGCTTAAAACACAAAAAGAAGATAACTAAGAAGTATAATTTCTGTATCTGAAAATAAATTTAAAATGCCTGTATCTTGAAGGACAAAAGTTCTAATAATTGAAGTACTCCTTTGAATTTCTTTAAAGGAAACCTAAACATTTAAAAAGTAAATAGCTATCAATGTATAAAGTTTGCCTTTGCTACCTTTGTGGGAGTAACATTAGCTGCTGGTCTGAGAAGATACTGAGAATTATATGCTGGAGACGGATTATAATATACTGAAGGGCCAGTAGTTGCAACTAAAAGAAAAAACAAAACAAAACAAAACAGTTAAGTCTATACTACAGTTAAAAAGACTATCTAGACAAAAGAACTATAAATACAGAATCAAAATCAAAGATTGAATTATATGGATTAAATTTCTATGTACCAAAATACACTATTTATAAAGCAATTATCAAATGACAAAGTAGAAAATAAACTGTGAAATATGAAACAAAAACTAAGAGAATAGCACAGCTGTTGTCAGCATGAACAAGTGCTTACCAACCATTCAGAAAGAAAACTAAGAAAGCAGTTGGTCCATGTTCTAAGGGCAGAGGTTGAACACTTACCTAGCAAACATGAGGCCCTGAACTGAGTCTCAGTACTGGAAAGATGAAAAGAGGGGAATATGATTTTATTAAAATCTAGGGATTATCTAATTGCCAACTCACCTGTTAATGGAGCCCCATGAAAAGTTTGTGATCCCTGATATCCATCAGGAGCTGGGTCTTGTCCATAATTTTCTGTAGGCCAACGATGAGGGGATGCTGAGTTATTGCTACTTAGCTTCAATTCCTGCATTTCTTTCTATTAAAATAAAAAAATAATGTTAAACATTTAATTATATAATGCCAGAAACAGTCTCAGGGAACACCTAAAAATACTTTAAATTTAAATACTTGAATCTTTTTTTTTTTTTTTTTTTTTTAATGTGTATGAGTGTATTGCCCGCATGCATGTGAATGCACCCGTGTCATGCAAAGCCGTGGAAATCAGAAGAGGACTTCAGATTCCCCTGGAACTGAAGCTAAGGACGGTTCGTAGCCGCCATGTGGGTGCTGGGATTCAAACCCGGGTCCTCTCCAAAAGCAGTCAGTGCTCTCAACCGCTGAGCCATCTCTCCAGCTCCATTTGGATCTATCTTTTAGAATATATTTTCCAATGAAACCTGGGTGTCAAGAACATGAGTCCTTAATGTTAAAATTTGTCCACTCCTATTGTATCCACTCACTTTAACTCTAACCCAAACAACTAACTCTAAATTTCATCTCCATTTCCATTCTACACTTATATTAATCTTCCTAAAATTTAATCCAAACACACCCTTACTCAAAATAAGACCTACAAATAAAACTTCTTTCTCTGACAACCACTGTGCTCAAGTAGTTTTAGCCTACTCAGCTTCAAAGGAAAATACTGCTATCTTCTTCAGGTCATATGGCCTATTCAACACGGAAAATCACCTCTCAATACTTATCCACATGTGAGGCCAACTAATTCTCAACTAATTCTCTCTCAAATTACTGAACAGCAAAGGAAAACAGGATCTGTTCAGAACTTATTATGTACATTTTCTTTAAATTAATCCTAAAATGATATTAGGTAGGCAATGTAACTCATACCTCAAAATACTGGGGGGGGGGGGACAAAAAACACAGGAACTACAAAACTGGTATCTGATTCAGATCTGACTCCAGAATGTTTTCATACGACCATTCTCCCGCTCAGACAAAATGGCAAAAACACTATTACCTTTTACACAGCTACCTGATCTCTGCTACTTTACAGGCAACTAAATGTCAACACCCTACCCAACTCTAAAACTTATAAAATGTCGTCTTATAATATAGGCATTATTTAAAAAACAAAACAAAACAAACAAAAGAAACTACAGTGTTATTAGATGACAGGTCAATTTTGAATGTAGATTCTAATTTCTCTGCCCAGACATCCAACCACTTATAACAAATGAGTTCCCAAAAAAACCTACTAGATCTATCTTTTTGTTCTAGAAGTGTTTCATTGGACATTGTCTCAAAAAAAACAAAAATGATAATACAAGAGTTTCAAATATCTCCCTATCTCAATTTTTTTGGGGAGGTGTCTTTTTGAGGCAGGTTCTCCCTGTAGCCCCAGCTGGCCTGCAGCTCACTATGTAGACCAGGCTGGCCTGGAACTCAGAGATTTCCCCTGCCTCTGCCTCCCCAGTGTTGGGATTAAAGGTATGAGCCACCATGCCCGCCTAATCACAATTTTTAATATTGAAAAAAACTGGGCGAGCTGAGAAGACCATCTGTAAAGTGCCTGCAGCACCTGAGTTCCATCTCCATTGCCCCCATAAATGCCCAGCTTGGTGGCATGTGCCTGCAACCCTAACATCGAGGGGAGATTCTCCAGAGCTTGTCAGTCAGTCAATTTAGCCAACTGGTGCAAGTCGATGTTCAGTAAAAAAAATCTTATCTCAAAAAAAAAAAAAAAAGTGGAGGGGCTATAGCAGTATACCAAGAGGACATTTTGATCAACTATAAGTGAGAAAATGATCTGAGAAAATGTCTTGTAATAAGAGATATGTTTATACAAATTGAGAGAGGCTCAGTGCTTAGGAGCACTGGCTGCTCTTGCAAAGGACCCAGGTTCAGTCTCTTAACTCCCAATTCCAGGGGATCTGATGCCCTTTTCTGACGTCCGTGGGTATTATATGCATGGGTGTATTCATATACATGCAGGTAAAATATTCATACACATAAAATAAAGATAAATCAAAGAAAGATTTAAAAAAAAATGAGGAAAATTACATAAGATAGCTAATGCTCTGTGGTTTATATACAAAGATACACATCAAGAAACAGAAAATAATTTCAACAATAATCTCACTTTACAAATGAGACATCAGACAGAAGTAACAAATCAAAGGCTGGAGAGATGGTTTAGCAGTTAAGATCACTTGCTTCTCTTACAGGGGACCTGGGCTCCATTCCCAGAACTCACATGGTAGGCTCACAACCAACTGTAACTCCAGTTATAGGGGAACCAGTGGGTCTGCTTCTGGCCTCCATGGACAACCAGGAATGCATGTAGTATACACACATTCAGGCAAAATACTCATACATATAAAATAATCTTTTTTAAAGTAAAAAAAAAAAAAAAAGTGGTCCAAGAATAGTAACTAGAGGCAGAGTCTAAAAATACGTTTTCTAGAATTGCAAACTAGTGCTCCACTATACTTCCATAATGTCAGGTGCTTGAAATCTGTATATTAATCATGTTGCTAATACCATATTCTATGCAGCACAAAAATATTTGTTCAAAAAACAAAAAAAATCAAAACTTTTGTTAATTCAGTTTTTTCTGTGTTTTTTTTGTTTGTTTGTTTTGTTTTTTGGTCTTTCTGAGACAAGGTCTCCCTGTAGCCTCAGCTGGCCTGGAGCTCGCTATCTAGACCAGGCTGGCCTTGAACTCAGAGATCCACCTGCCTCTGCCTCTCGAATGCTGGGATTAAAGACATTCAGATTAAAGGCAGGTGCCACGACATCCGGCTGCTAATTCAGTTTTCAAAGCCAAACACTGCTGATTATACATACAATAATCAACACATAGCAAAATTTCCTTGGTATAACATTAGATGTATGATCAATTTAGTTCTTACCCAATAAGCATTTTTTTAAAAAAAACTTATTTCCAATTGTGAAGTAAAGCCCCCTTGAGTGCTACACATCATAAAATGTGAGATAGAGACCAGCCTGGTCTCTATAGGGAATTCCAGGCCAGCTGGGGCTATAGGGAGATCTCATCTCAAAAACTATATATATATTGGGGCTGGAGAGACGGCTCAGTGGTTAAGAGCACTGACTGCTCTTACAGAGGACCCGGGTTCAATTCCCAGCACCCACATGGCGGCTACAAACCATCCTTAACTCCAGTTCCAGGGGAATCCGAAGCCCTCTTCTGACTTCCTCAGCAATGCACGACATGGGTGCACTCACATACGTGCAGGCAACACACTCATACACATAAAATAAAAATAAACAAAAAAAGTTTTAAAAAAATATATATAAATAAAATAGTTATGTAAGCATAACTATTTCTATACATAATTAAATCATTCATAGGAAAGCATTTAAACAGAAAAATACACTTAGGACACTTCTCAAATCCTAGTGATATACTTAACACACACCTTAACAACAGCCAAGTTGAGAAATGAACTGACAGAAAAAGGTATGACAGTGTATTTAAACAGCTCATTTCAATCACCTGAGAAACACCCATGCCAGGAATTATGTATGTTTAGGGTTTAATTTTAAAAAATACATTTTATGGAAGACATAGGTACCTAAGTAATTTAGAATATATGGTTAGGAAACAAGAGGGAGGAATGCAGCTATGCAGTAGTATAGCAAGGGGACATTTTGATCATCTTTTAAGTTAGGAAATAATGAGAGAAAAGGTCCCATAATAAGAGGCACAAGTAGACAAATTAGGTAGTCACCTTGATTGCCTCTACTTGCTGGCAGATCATTTTCAGTAAAGAATTTTGATCTTCTGCCCATCGAGGTGGTGTTCTGGGAGAATACTAAACACACAAACACAAATAATGTTAACAGTATTTAAAACATTTAGAAAAACTCATAATGGAATTATTTATTTCTTTCATACGTGCCTTGTAACTTTTACTTGGTGATAGAGAATATTTCGTAGGAGAAGGTGTAGAATGTTTAATTTCTGAATCTGCATTTCGCAAACAGCCATTTTTATAGAGAGTACCTCCTTCACTGTGATCTTCAAGTTCCTGCATAACTGAGTTCAGCATCTCTTTTACAGACTCAAGAGGAACAGGCAACTAAAAAGAAAAGGTAAAGAAAGGGCTTTAGTTTGGGGGAAAAATGTCAAAATAAGAACTTAAAAATAAATAAAGGATTTTTTTTTAATTTTTAATTTTTTGTTTTTTGAACCAGGGACTATGTAGCACTTGCTAGCTTGAAACTCATATCATAGACCAGGCTGGCCTGAAACTCAAGAGATCTGCCTGCCTCTGCCTCCCTATGGCTGGAATTAAAGGCATGCACTACCACACAGGGCTATTTTAGTAATTTGTTTACTTATTTAGGAACTTTGGTCTCTTTTTGTAGCTTAAGGTACCCTTAAATTCTCAACCCTCCTGCCTCAGTCTCCCAAGTGTTAAGATTAGGTACACCACAGCACATTTTAACAAGTATTTTACTGTACTTTATTAATATATGTGAAAGTGTTGTACACTCTAAAGTCTTCTGACTCTGAAAGTAAGCCCATAGTAATAGCAGAGGAAAGTGAACTTGGGAAGCTTGTCCTGATGAACAAAGTTATTGATTCTTCTAAGAGATTTTGAATAGTGAAATATAGATGTTGGAATGCATCAGACAATATAAATCCTAATCTAAGAGCAGCTATATAGGTTGGGCATGGTGGCCCACCCTATAATCCCAGTCCTCAGGAGGTAGAGGTAGGCGGACCTCTGTGAGTTCCAGGACAGACTGGTCTACATAGCAACTTCCACACCAGTCAGGGCTACACAGTGAGAACCAGAATAAAAAAGAAAAAAAAGAATACAAATTAATAAACAAAATACTCAGAATACTCAGGAGGGCTAAACATAATTAACACCAGTATGAGTCTCAAACTGCTGATAACAGCTACTCCATAGCAAATGACAAGCATGAGAGAAAATGTAATATTTCCCTTCACCAAGCTTCATTAAGAACTAGTCCTCTAACTACAATATTTACTTTATTATTTATTTTTTATTTATTAATTGGTCTTTTTGAGAAGGGTCTTCCTGCAGCCCCAGCTGGCCTAGAACTCACTACGCAGACCAGGCTCAAGAAACCTCAAGTATTTTTGTAAGACTATATACCTAGATACCAAGTATACCTAGATACCAAGTTGTGCGTTTGGGTATGTGGTGTGTATATTCACATGTGCATACATGTGAGGGCATGTGTGCGCATGTGTGCACATGTATGCATGTGGAAGCCAGAGGTTGACATTAGGTATCTTCCTCAATTGTTCTCCACCTCTATAGAGAGACAGGGTCTCCTGCTGAACCTGGAGCTTGCCAATTCAATTATTCTACCTAGCCAATTTGCTCCAGGAACCTCTTGTCATCACTTTCTAAGTGCTGGGATTACAGATGGACCACTACTACTTGAATGCTGTGGATCTGAACTAGGGCCCTGAACTAGGGCCCTCATTTATCCACTGAGTTATCTCCCCAACTACCAAGTTTTTTCTTACACCAAGTGTAAGACAAGGAAAGTAAACTAAAGCATTGATATGCACACACTGACCCTGCTATTTCCAAGCTGAGTGATTAAGGAATTATCAAAATATAAAACAGCTATCAATAATAATAAACTACAGAGAAAAACCTTCAACTTACTTTCTGGACCACAGAAAGATTTGAATCACTATCATCTAAAATCTTTATTAGGTAGTCCCGGGTCTTTCTCAGATAATTTTTGCATTCTTCTTGTTCTTCCGGCGAAAGGGCATCATTTTCAATGTCTTCTGCTTTCCTGTGAAAAATCTATACAAAGTACTTTTATGAAACAATTGTTTTCCAAACAAAAAAACTCTTAATTACCACATCTACTTACCAGTGCAAGATTCCAATAAGAAACTACATTTTTAATAGATTCAAAGGCAGTCATGGCATCTTCTACATTTCCATTAACCACATCCAATATAGCAAAAGTTATGTGTGCATCGTCTTCATATTCACCAACTTCAGAAGCCTAAATAAATTTAGTAATTAGTGAAACTGCTTCAAATCCAAATGATTTTCCAAAGATTATATATTATCTAAACAAGACTAACATCTCATCATAGTCGTATTTTTGTCAGCTAATTGATTTAGTAAGCAACACTATCATTAAAAAGTAAAACAATATACTTAAATCGTTAATAGCTCTAATTTTTGTATATAAATTAGATATGCAATTAACTTATTCCTAGTTCTTTTACCTGTATATCCACACTATGAAAATGTTTAAACAGAGGATCAATAGGTTCAGGAATACTGTTCTTCTTTCTGATCATCTTCATCAATGGTAAAATTTTCTTCCAATAATGAACACTTCTGCCTATGTATTCCCGTTGATCATAGAAAGAATTAAGACTGCTGCCCTGAAACAGAAGTCAGAACCCACAACCTTACAAATGGTTAAGAAGTCAAAACCACAAGGAATCTCAAAAAAAAGGAGAGGAAATCTGACTTCACAAATATAGAATAACTAATTACTTTAACCTCAGAAATTACTCTGGTATTAAAACTCAGCTTTTACTCAGGCCAGGTGGCACACACCTTTAATTCTAGCACTTGGGAGGCAGAGGCAGGCAGATGTGAGGTTGAAGCCTGGCTGGTCTACAGAGTTCCAGGACCGCTGGGGCTACAGAGAGAGCTTATCACAAAAAGAAAAAAAAAAAAAGCAACTCAGCTTTTAGCTGGGCATGGTGGCACATGTCTTTAATTCCAGCACTCAGGAGACAGACATTTCTCTGTGAGATAAGGCCAGCCTGGTAAACATATGGAGTTCCAGGTCAGTTGGCACTATAGAAAGATTCTGTTTCAAAAAGACCAAAAAAGGAAAAAGAAAAGGAAAACCTAAGCTTTTGTGGATACAGAAATGGCTCCAAGGTTTAGAGTGTTTACTGCTCTTGCAAAAAAAAAAAAAAAGAGCTGGGGGTTTGGTTCCCAACATCCACATGGCAGTTCACAATCGCCTATAACTCCAGTTCCAGGCACCCAATGCCCTCTTCTGACCTCCATGGACACCTGCATACATGTGGCACACCAACATACACTAAGGCACACATACATACTCATAAATTTTTTTTAAAAAAACCTTTTTTTTTTTTGGTCTTTTTGAGACAGGGTCTCCCTGTAGCCCAGCTATCCTGGAACTATGTAGACCAGGCTGGCCTTGAACTCACAAAGATCTTCCTGCCTCTGCCTCTTGAACTCACAGAGATCTGCCTGCCTCTGCCTCCCAAGTGCTGGGATTAAAGGCATGCACCACCACGCCTGGCTTAAAAAACCTTTTAAACACTTTTAATGAGACAACCCAATGTACTGTTTTGTTTCGTTTGGTTTTTTTTTGAGACAGGGTCTCCCTGTAGCTCCACCTGGCCTGGAACTCACTATGTACACAACACTGGCCTCACTCAGAGATCCACCTGCTTCTACTTCCCAAGTGCTGGAATTGAAGGCATGTGCCACCTAACCCAGCCCAATCTACTTTTTAAGAGATGCCATTTTTAATAAGCTAGGCATGGTGACACACAACTGTAATCTCAGTACTTAGGAGATAGAGACAAGAGGATTAGTAATTCAAGGTTATCCTTGACTACATATCAAGTTCAAGGCCAGCCTAGGCTCTGTGAGGCCCTGTTTCACACTCCTCGTATACTTCCCCTACCCCTCAAAAAAGCTGTCAGTTTTGATAGCTAAAATATGTCCCTGAAAATATCATTTTGATCAAAAGGCTAAACAACTACATCTAATCCTGATAAAGAACATGTATTAAGTACAAGGTAATACTTTTTTAGCTGCTTGTATTTAAGTGCATTAACTCTATTATGGAAAAAAAAAAGTGTTTAAGGCAATATTCCTTAAAGAAACAATTCACACTTCAATGAACTCACCGTTTTCTGAAGGTATTTTGCCCAATGCACAAGCAGAGCAGGTTGAAGGCCATGTTTTTCCTGGGCCCTCAGAGTATTTATTTCACGCTGAACTAGAAGTCGCAGTTTTGCTGAGTTTCCAGGCCTAAAAAAGTTTTATTAAATAAAAATGCTTTAAATAAACACAATTCAACATTTACACGTATGCTATGACACGATAAATCAAATCTTCACATGAGAATTAGAGGATTATTGTTTTATTACTTACACTGCCTTTCTGTGAATTAGAGTACAAACTGCATCCCACCAGGCTTTCTGTCTGTCTGTACAAAGTTGCCTACATACAGGAAGTGGCAAACACAGTGGTTGATAGGAAATGTGGTAAGAATTACACTTCTCCTTTAATTGTAAGTGGCTGGTATATATTACTCCAAGTAAAAATACCTATTTTATGTGAAGAAAAAAATAATTTAAATTTTAAAAAATTAACAAAGCTCAACATATTTAATTTGTTATCATCTTTACTTACTTCAAGATCTAAAATACATAGTGATTCAGGTGCATTTGTTTCAAGCCTTGAGGTTTCCTGAGGCAAATGATGAAAGAGTTGTTTCAGCCATTTTCGAAGTGCCGGTAAGGTAGGCAGTGAATTCCATTGGAGGCCAAGCCAGGTGAGGTGCTGAAGACTACCATTATGTGCTCGAACAGCACCTAAAATAGAAAGAGAAAGTAACTGATGATAGATGGTATGTTTTCTTTGCACCTTCAGTTTGTCAAAACAAACAAGTGACATTAAATATATCTTAACTATAAATTGCTTTTCTGTATCAGAGCTAAGAAATATAGTAAGCAAAAATCTTGTTTTAAATGCATTCACACTTTATAAATTTTAACCAAAACAGGTGTGAATGGAAAGATTTTGCAAACCTTCTAAGAAAATAAGACTCATCAAAATAAAATTAAATTTAAAATAATAGAAACCTATCTTACAGAAACCACGTAAAGGATGCCTATTTTTAAAGCAATAACTTTTTTCTGGAAGTGGTGGCACACTCCTTTAATTCCAGCACTTGGGAGGCAAAGGCAAGTGGATCTCTGTGAGTTCAAGGCCAGCCTGGGCTACACAGTGAGTTCCAGGCCAGCTGGGACTACAGGGAGACCCTGTCTCAAAAAAAAACCCAAACAAACAAAAAAACCCACAATAGCCTTTCCTTTCAATGAGTCATTAAATAACAATAATGAAATACCATTATATTAATTTATGAGTAAAATTAAGGGTATTTTCTATAAGAAATTCAGTACTGAAAAGCAAGTGGGCTTCTAGAAGTATGAAGAGATTCCAACCTTTCTAATATTTTGGCAATTTTCAAGAGACAAAAGTGGTATTTCCTTTGTTTCAATAATTCATTTTTAGGAATCTCTATGAAATTAAATTAAAAAGCAGAGACTTTTTATTGAAAGTTCCATCACAGTCTTAGTACTGAAAAATAAGAGAAAACTGGATGAAGAAGCAAATTATGTCTGATTCAATAAAAAGATTAAATTGCACTAAAAACTGCATTTACAGTATGTAATATATAGTATATATAGATACCATGAGCTAGAAAATTTATAAATGAAGCAAGACAAATAGAATATACAATATTAACAACTATTTCAAAGGAAAATAAATGCTATCTACACTTACATTCTAAACTCTTATCCTCTTCCAAAATAAGGCTAAACGGAATACACACACACACAAATAAGTCATTATTTCCAGGTAATCATTCTATGGGCCTTCTTGATATAAATGGATTAAACTTAAGAATATTTCCTTTGAAAGATACAACTTACCAATATCATATCTAGCCAAGTCATTGGGCTCTGGTACTTGTACATTAATGTTTCCAATATCATCATTACCAAGGAAAGATCCATCCTTAGATGACTGACTAGGAAACAGAGCATCATAGAGAGCAGATTGGCCACTCTTATTGGCAAAAGACTCCACCACCTCCTTCAAGAAGTCTTGCTTGCCTCGACTCAAATTTAACAACATATGCCCTGAAAAACATATTTCAATGATTTCATGATGAAACACCAATTTTATTGACTCATGTCTCTTAATCATTTAATTAAGACACTCAAGAAGGAAATAATATGATTACTCAGAGCTTATCCTCCAACCCCAAAATCATAGCTAGTCAGCAAAAATAGTACTTATATAGAAAACAAAAAGAATGAAGGTTTTATAGTAACTGTTGTCTATATAACAAAGAAAAAAGATAAAATGTAAAGAAAATGTCCAAGAATCAGCATTTTAGATGGAAAAGTACAGGGTTTCAGTGGCCTTCAGACAACAGCAGGGCCAAGCCCTAATTTTCTGATACACTGATTTCTAAATCTATCTTATCAGGGTCTTGCTGTTTTTAAGCAGCTTTTAAGAAGTACCTTCTTCCAAGCTCTACTGGTAGAGTTTTTTTTTTTTTTTTAATTCCACATGTTTGGAGTAAGGATCTATTTCAAAGCCAACACTTGGATGAAGTACTATTACATGCTACACCATGGGTGGACCCTGAAAAACACAGTAAGGGAAGCAAATCAAAAAACCCTCCATCCATATTTTATGATTCCATTTATAGGAAATATCCAAAATAGGCTACTAAAAAGAGAAAAAAGTAGACTACTGATTGTCTAAGGCTCAAGAGGTTGAGAAATTATAGAGACTGCTAATAGGCTGAAGTTTATGGGGTGCTGAAAAGGCTCTAGGGGCTGGAGAGATGGCTCAGCGGTTTAAGAGCATCAGCTGCTCTTGCAGAGTATCTGGGTTTGGTTCCCAGCACCCACATGGTGGCTAACAACTGTCTGTAACTCCAGTTCCAGGGGATCCAACACCTCTTCTGACCTCCAAGGGAATTACAAGACATGGTGCACTTACATACATGCACGTAATATACTCATACACATAAAAATAATAAAAACTTTTAAAAAAAGAAAATGGCTCTAAAGTAGTATTAACTTATACAACTCTATAAGAATATTAAAACAAAAGCCACTTTTTTGAATTATCGGGCATGGTGGACCACTTCTTAAATCTCAGCACTCAGGCAGAGGCAGGCAGATCTGTTAAGACTGAGGACAGTCTGGTCTAGCTAGTGAGTTTCTAGCCATCTGGGGCTACCAGGAGATGTGTCTCAAAAAAAGAAAAAAAAGAAAAAGCCACTGAGTTTATGCTTGTAAAGGGATAAATTATATTCTAAAATTCAATTTCAATTAAGCTGTCAACACACACCGTCTCCTTGAGGTTAGTTCAGTGGATCCAGATAGGTCTGATTACTACTGGACTACTGTCTCTAAATTTGGAATGTGAAGATCAAAAGTTGATTTTGCAGTGAGTGATAACCCTGCAAAGGCACCTTTAATGACCCTGCAAAGGTAGAAGACACATGCGAAGAAAATATGAAGTTACCAGAAGGACTGAAAGTCTTAACTCCCACAAAAATAAATCAATAAATAAAGCAGGGGCTAGAGAGATGGTTCAGTGGTTAAGTATGCTGGCTACTTCTGCAGAAAATCAGAGCTCAGTTGACAGCACCCACACTGGACAGCTCCTAACTGCTCACAACTCTAGTTTGAGGGAATCAGACACCCTCTTCTGGCTTCTGTGGGGACACATGTCCAGGGAGCGAGCGAGTGAGCGAGCGAGAGAGAGAGAGAGAGAGAGAGAGAGAGAGAATCTAAAAAGAAAAACAAAAGTAGACTAGGAGACAGAGGAGCAACATGAGTTTTGACTCAGTTAATTATGAACCAAACTCATAGCTAACCTTATACTTCTCTTTAGTCTTTACAAAGTTCACCAACTTTTATATGCAAACTGCTCTCTATAGAGAGAATTATGTTCTTTAATTCTCTACTTGATTGACTGGCTACCTGACCTACTTTGAAGTTTGAACCATAGCAAAATCCCAAGTAGTACATACAAGCTTTTAGGATCCATTCTCAACAGTCCAAACTGGGAATAAATCTACAGATTTCCAGAACCTGTGAGTATACATCTTCTAGCTTACTATGTTCTCAGTTTTTTGAGAGACAGGAAGATTCATATCTTCACCTATATTTTTTTTCCTGGCTTTTTTTTTCTATTATACTTTTGTGCTGGTTAGTTTTTGTCATCTCAATACAAACTAGAGTCACCTGGGAATGAAGAACTTCAACTGAGGAACTACCTCCATCCCTAACCTGTAGGGATGTCTGCAGGGCATTTTCTTGATTGCTCATTGATGTGGATGGGCTCATCCCACAGTGGGTAATGCCATCTCTGAGCAGGCAGAACAAGGCTATACAGAAAAGGCAGCTGAGCAAGGCAGGGTTCTCCCATGGTTTCTGCTTCAGTTCCTGCCTTGGCATCCCTCAATGATGGACTAAAATCTGTAAGCCAAAATAAACCCTTTCCTCCTCCAAGTTGCTTTCGACCTGTGTTTTATCATAGCAACGGAAAAACTAGAACATCTTCCTTGTCCTCCTATTTTCCCTAGTCCCTTTTCTCTCCCCAAATAGTAACCACTTTCATGTCATGCACATGCACAAAATATATACATTACATATCAATACATACAGTTGCTACATAAGAAAAAAAATTGTATTTGTCTTTTATAGTATAGTGATATAAAGATGAAGAAAAAGAATGTTTTACAAGCACACCACGGTGTTAAATGGTTGGTAAATGAGATGTGGCTCAAGAAGTGTTTTGATTCACTCAAAATGGAGCTAGATAAAGGAGTTTTCTGCATTTGGGAGCAAACAATGTTAAGTATGTTCTTTTAAACACAGTATTTCTTCTAATACCTTCCATATCCACCACCTTTATTTAGTATGGCAAAAAGAACAAGTATGGAAGATTAGATAGACAAGATTTTTTTTTTAATATTTCATTATTTTTATTTTATGTGTATGAGTGTATTGCTTACATGTATGTAAGTGCACCGTGTCGTGCAATACTCCCAGAAGTCAGAAGAGGGCTTTGTATTCCCTGAAACTGGAGTTACAGTTGTTTTCCACCATGTGGGTGCTGGGAATCGAACCTAGGTCCTCTAGCTCTTAACCTCTGAGCCACCTCTCCAGCCCCTAGACACTAAGATTTTAACCTCAGAGAAGTTTTTATCTTAGGATGACAAGATGACTCAACAGGTAAGGGTGCTTGCCTCCAAGCCTTACCTAAATTCAATCCATGGGCCCACATAGAGGAAGGAAAGAACTGACTCCTGCAGGCTGCCCACTGACCTCCATGTGCGTGCCATGGCACACACATACACATACACACACACACACACACACACACACACAGAGAGAGAGAGAGAGAGAGAGAGAGAGAGAGAGAGAGAGAGGGAAAAGAAGGGGGGGAAACAAAATTTTTTCAAGTTTTTATTTTTTTAGGATTCAATCAGCTAAAACATTACTAAATAATACTCTTACCTGATTGGCTGAGACGGTCATGGGCCATCATTTCCAGCAGATTTTGTCCAGCTTCTCCTTTTATTAATTTAACCTTTGGTCTTGGAACCTGACAATTTTAGAATTTGAAAAATCTAATTCAGTGGTATCCATATTTCCCCTTTCCATTACAATTAAGCAATGATTATACTTAATTGGAAAACTGACAACCAAGGAATTTATATAAAAAATAAAAAAGATACAGTACAAAAAATACTTTTAAAGCAGAGTGTAGGAACTCGTACCTGTTACCCCAGCATTCAAGATGATGAAGCAGGAGGACCACTGCAAGTCTGAGGCAAGCCTGGGCTATACTGGGCTATACAATGAGTTTCCAGCAGGCCAGGGTAAAGCAACACCCTGTCTCAGAGAGACAGAGAGACAAGGGGGGGTGTTAGGAGAAAGACAGAGAATATAAAGAAAAGCTCATTCAAGTTACATTCAGGGAGCCGAGAGAATTCAATTATATTTTCTACACTGCATAAACTGCAGCAGTAAAAGAGATGGCAATACCACTAGTAAGTAGTGTTGGTGAAACAATTCTTGGAAATGTCAATGTAGAGAGCAGAGTTTCAAAGTATATGAATGATCAAGATATTAATGGACTAAAGTGGCAAAACCAAGAGAGCAAATAATGGACTCTAGGTCACATCCTATTTAAAAAAAAAAAAAAAAAAAAAAAAAAAGGTTGAAAGAGCCAAGTGTGGTAGCATATGCTTTTAATCCCAACATTCGGGAGGCAGAGGCAGAGGCAGGCAAATCTCTGAGTTCAAGGTCAGCCTGATCTACATAGTGAGTTCCAGGCCAATTGGGAGATCCTGTCTCAAAAAGACCAAAAAAAAAACCCTGCAAGAATGATTAGAATGGTTAAGATATGGAAGATAGTCGGATACCAAGGAAATTACCTTCTAAGTGGCAGCTTCAGGAATATTTTTATGCCACACTGGTTGAGAAGGCTCAGGAGGCACTTGCCACCAAGACTGATGACCTGATCGCTGGGACTCACATTGTGGAAGGAGAGAACCAATTCCCACAAGTCGTCTCTGTCCATACACAGGCCATAGCATAGTGTGCCCACACATGTACACACAAATAAATGTAATAATAAAAGAGAATATTCCTATTCCATATAAGGAAGCACAAAACTCCAAATATCCAAAGTTACATCAGACTCCCCTGGAAGTAGGGAAAATGCTCAGTCCTAGGCAATGACACTGTAATGTACATTATATTGGTAAACTGTTGTGTGCTCTTTAAACTTGTTGAAAGTTTAAACTTGTTGTGAGAGTGAGGAGGCACTCCACTGTCTCCTTCCAAACCCCTGTCCTGGATCAGGCTGGTCCCCTGGCTCTGTAAAAAGTTAAGGGAAAACAGCAAGAAACTAAGGGTATTAAAAACAATGTGTCACATTGTGTTTCTCAGCACTCAGGGGGTAGAGGCAGGCAGAGTTCAGTGAGTTTAGGGCCAACTTGGTCTACATAGTGAATTCCAGGCCAGCCAAGGCTACATAGTGAGTCCCTGTCTTTAAAACAAAATAAAATAAAAACTACTAATATTGTGTTCTTGAGAACTGCTAGAATATAAACTATTTTCAACAGTGTCACTATTGTTTATTCCAAGATATAAAGATACCTTCAGCAAGAAAGGGAAGCTGGAAGCTCATCCATGAAGAAAACTGCCTCAATTTCCCTAGTCAATTTCTGTTGGATGTTATTGCACAGATGAATTGCCTGAATCAATATAAATGCACCAGTGTCATACAATGCCCATGGAGGTCAGAAGAGGGTATCAGATCCCTTGGAACTGGAGTTACAGACAGTTAGCCATCATGTGGGTACTTGAAACCGAACCTGGGTCCTCTGCAAGAGCAGCCAATGCTCTTAACCACTGAGCCATCATTCCAGCCCCATGTTTTCTAAGTTTTTAGTGGAGAACAAAATATGCACATGCTAGCCAAGTATAGTGGTGCACGCCTGTAATCCCAGCATTCAGGAGGCAGGGGCAGCTTGGTCTATAAGCGAGTTCCAGGTCTGCTGGGATTACAGGGAGATCCTGTCTCAAAAAAAAAAAGCACATATTCTACTTAGATACACAACAAAACATTTCTTGGGCTAGAGTGTAGTCAGGGGGTACAGCTCATGTCTAAAAGGGATGAATACTTAGGTTTCACCACCAAACAAAGGAAAAAAACTCAAAGAACTCACAATAAAACAACAGTTTCCCCAGAGTTGACAAGTACAGATTGTAGAACAGAGGTACAAAAATGCTCAAAGATCTTATGTGGCACGAGAATTTTAAACCATATGGATAATTACCTTTCCAAAAGTACTAACTTTTCAAAATTGATTCCTTATAAAACTAAACTTTGATTTTAAATTTTATAAACATATGATTAGGGCCAGCAAGATTGCTGGACACGTAAAAACCCTTGCCACCAAGCCTAACAGAGTTTGATACCTGGGGCCCACATGGTAGAAGGAGAGACAATTCCTGCCATGTTGTTCCCTGGTCTCCACTCACGTGCCATGGTACATGCACATCATACACATACACACTAAATAATTTTTTTAAAGGAAGAAGAAAATAAAGCTGGGCATTGTGGCATACGCCTTTAATCCCACATTCTGAAGTAAGAGGTAGGGGAGTCTCATTTAAGTTCGAAGCCAGCCTGGTCTACATAACAATTTCCAGGCTAACTAGGGATATAAAGTAAGATGCTGTCTCAAAAACAAAAATGGCAAAATGTGTCATATATATGTTCAAAACAACAAGATAAGAAAATGAACACAAAATAATTCTTGTTTTCAAATTTACTCCAGATCATAAACCTGGCGTCTTTTAAAAAAATCTACTTAACAGCTAATTCACTCAGTTAAGGCATTTCAACATTTTTTTTTTTTTTTGATCAGAGGACAACTTTATGAAGTTTGTTCTCTCCCACCTTTGTGTGGGTTGATCAAACTTGGGTTGTCAGCTTTACACTGCAAGCACTTTATCACTGAGCCACTGCTGAACAATCTTGCCAGCCCAAGTCCTCACTTTTTATGTTAACTAAAACTAAGGTTCCAAAGACTAGAACCAGGCTGTAGAACGGGCTCAGCAGCTAATAGCACTTACTTCTTTGCAGAAGAACTGGGTTTGGTTCCCAGAACCCACTCAAATCTGTCTGGAACCCCAGTTCCAGAGGATACTCTGCCCTCTTCTGGCCTCCCTAAGCACACGCAAACACATGATACACTTACACACATGTAGGCAAAACACTCAAACATATTAAAAAAAATTTTAGCAAAGAGTCTGAAAACTCTATCATGAGAGATGCTTTCAATGTATTTTTCTCATAAAGAAATATAATAAAAATACACCAAAAGCAAAATTATTCTGTAGTGGATAAGACACATCCACATTGAAGCCAAACACCTTTCTTCAAGTAAAAGAAGGAATGAAAAAAAACACTTCTAAATACCAAAAAAACTACTAACTTCTAGGATTAGAGAACTGATGGAATGAACAGGGCTAAGAGATTAATTTTTCATCATTAAAAAAGGTGATGAGGATGGAGGGATGACTCAGGGGTTAAGAGCACTCGCTGTTCTACCATAGGCCTCCAGCTCAGTTCCTGGCACCCACATGGTGGAGTGGCTTTACTCACAGACCCACACTCATATATGTACATAAAAATACATAAAGGTAATGATTTAAAATAACTGACAATGTTAATTTTTTAAAACTTTATTTTAAAGTTTTAATAAAATTTCAAATTTCTACTAAAAACTTCTAGCTAACTGAGCATCTCAATAAAAAACAAGAACCATTTAATGTTCACATAAATTAAGCCTAAATGACATCACTAATTTTCACTAATAAATACATTCCTTAAGAACTTAAACATGTCTACTGAACAAATAGTAGAATTTAACATTGTGGGCATAGTATCAACAATTTTATAAAAGACCAATGTAAGGCTGGGCATGGTGATGTCCCCCCCCTTAATCTGAGCACACGGGAGGAAGCAGAGGTAGGTAGATTTCTAAAGGCCAGCCTGGTCTATACAGAGAGTTCCAGGTCATCCAGGGATACATAGTAAGATCCTGTCTCAAAAAAAAAAAAACTAGGCCAGGTGTGGTGGCACACATCTTTAGTTGCAGCACTTAAAAAGGCAGAGGCAGGCAGATCTCTGTGGGTTCAAAGTCAGCCTGGTCTACATAGTGAGTTCCAGGCCACCTGGGGCTACAAGGAGACCCTGTATCAAAAAGCACAAAAAAAAAAAATTATACAATACAACCTAGAAAAGATGAGTCTTTATAAATTAATGAATCCTTTTTATCTCCCCAAGCCCGTTCCTCCATCATTCTCTAAAGCTAGGAATCCTTTTTATGATTTAATGCTTATTTCTCTTCATTTCAGAAGTAGTATAGATTTTTAAAACATTAAAACTAGAAAAATGGCTGGGCAAACACTTTTATTTCCGGTACTCAGAAGTAGAGGCAGGCGGATCTCTATGAGTTAAGACTCCAGCCTGGTCTACACAGTGAGTTTCAGGCCAGCTGAGGCTACAGGGAGACCCTGTCTCAAAACAAACAAGGGACTAAAAACCTGGCTCAGTGGTTAAAAACAGACTGTTCTTGCAAAGGACCTACACTTGGTTCCTAGCACCCATATGGCAGCAAACAAAAGTCTGTAACTCCAGCTCCAAGGGATCTGACACCACTGGCCTCCACATGTATCTACACTCTCCTGCAACACACCCACACACAGACTTAATTAAACGTAAAATAAATCTGAAATGAAATGAAACTAAGCAAATAAGCAAACTAAAACTCTAGAAAAGGTATCAGAAAAGGTATATTGGCAAATATCCCAAAACTAAACACAATGGCTAATACGTGGTTTTATTTCCCTCTTGTATCCTCTAATAGTTTTATGCTTTCAGAGATGAACAGAGATGTATTATGTGTCATATATAAGACAGATAATATGCTATGTTTTTTTCAATTAACATGCTAAATGTAATTGAAACGTGATGTAATCATATTCTTCTAGCATATTTTAATCATGCTCCTAAATTTGTTCATCACATCAATCTATTTTTCTGAGAAAGAATCTCATTACACAGCTGGCTTCAAACTTCTGATTCTCCTTGCCTCAGCTTCTCCAGGCTAGGATTACAGACATAAACTACTATGTCTGGATCACAGATAACTTTTGAATCAAGCTCTACCCATATTTTTTAATCAAGTGTTACCCATATTTAAAATTAGGTATTTAATATTATGTTCCCAGATATGGCAAAGTTAAAAGACCAAATTCTTCAAACTGGACTCTAAATAAAACAAGTCCAATATAGACTGTCAACAATATCACACAGCTGTTTCACCAGACTAACCAGCATACGTACACCTTGTTATATTTAACCCATCAAACTGATTTTGATCCTAACTTTAATTCCCTGTTTTTATTTATTTTTATTGCACACTACAACAGAACTCTCTGAGAAACACAATGTCTTGTTGAAATGCCAAGCACACCTAATACTAGAAAATGCTTACCTGAAATGCTATGAGATAGCACAGTGCAGCCAGCTCAGAGAGAGCTCGCCACTGGATGTCACTATGCTGACCCATCTTCAAAAGCAGAGAGCCAACGTGCAAGTAGAAATGTCCTTTCATTTCTAGGAAAGTAGTTGACAATTCATCATTTCCACCCACAGAAGATTTCACAGACTGAAGAGCACTATCAAAACTGTAAAATTGAAATAGCAAGTAAGTATTCCACACCTATGACACTGATTGTAATTGATCAATTTCATATTAATTCAGAACAAATAAGGTTTATTTCAAACTTCATCTTCAAGTGACACTCCTATTAACCACAGAGGTTCATCACAGATTAAGCTACTGGGGATTTTCATCCTGCTTAACCACCTTCCACAATGACATCCTTCTACAAAATATGTGTTTCTTACCCTTCAATCACAGAAATAAAAAAAAATTTTTTTGGTCTTTTTTGAGTCAAGATCTCCCTGTAGCCCCAGCTGGCCTAGAACTCACTATGTGGACTAGGTTGGCCTTGAACTCACAGATTTCCGCCAGCGTCTGTCTCCTAAGAGCTGGAATTAAAGGCGTGTGCCACCACTCCTGACACAGAAATCTATTTAAGATTACTGGTAAGAGGTAACTATTTAAGGCTGAGGATATAGATCAGTGATAAGGGTGCTTATGTAGTATGCACAAGGTTCAATCCTTGGTATAAGGAGAAAAAAGGCAAATAGTTTAATCAATGAAGACACAATTCAGAAATTATGTTTTAGTTTCCTCTTGATCCATAGTTTCATTATTTAATTCAAGGTTGGAATACCTCACTAATAAGCCATTTCCAAATTACAATAACTGACAGATTCTTGTCTATCAATGATGTAACTGCTCTTGGAGTTAAAATGTATTCCTTACTATTATTTGTAATCTGTTCTCTAGATAGTGTTTTTAAGCCACGATGATCCTTAGAACCTTCTCACTGTAAGCAAAACAAGAACACTTAAATAAATATGAAGGATTACTTCAAAACATCTTTATAATAAAGAAATCAGGGGCTGGAGAGATGGCTCAGCGGTTAAGAACACTGGTTGTTCTTACAGAAGACCCAGGTTCGAATCCCAGCACCCACATGGCAGCTAAACAACTGTCCGTTAACTCCAGTCCCAAGGGATCCGACAGCCTCTTCTGATCTCCACGGGTACTGTACGACACAGGTGCACTTACCTACATGCAGGCAATACACGCGTATACATAAAAATAATAGAATTTTTTTTTAAAAAGTTAAAAAAAAAAAAAAGAAATCAGAGCAGAGACTTTTCTAGCAATTAAGGGCTAAAAGTCTAAAGATTCCTGGGGATTCTTAAAGATGCTTTTGTTTTTTTTGGGGGGGGGTTGGTTTGGGTTTTTTTTTTTTTTTTTTTTTTGGTCTTTTTGAGAAAGGGTCTCCCTGTAGCCCCAGCTGACCTGAAACTATTTGGAGCAGGATGGCCTTGAACTAACAGAGATTCGTGGCCTCTGCCTCCTGGATGCTGGGATTAAAGGTGTGTGCCACCACACCTCTTAAAGAGGATTTTTAAGGTTAAACATTTTTGTATTAATACTAAGAAACATGTTGCCTTTTATAGTCCTTTTCTCACATATGTATACATAAACTTCCAGAGGCTTCAACACATGAAATAACATCCTGAATGACTTAGGTGAGAAACCAGTTGTGCTCAATAAGCCAGACATCAGAGAGATTTCCAACATGTAAAACAAGGCCACTTTTCTCACTACTGTGTTGTTTCAGAAACTTCCTTGGGGTTGGAGAGATGGCTCAGTGGTTAAGGGCCCTTGCTGTTCCTACAGAGGAACTTCCTTCAGTTCCCAGAACCCACATGGCAACTAACTGCCTGTAACTCCAGGTCTAGGGAATTTGACACCCTCTTCTGGCCTTCATGAGCACCAGGCACACACATGGTACATATACATACATACATATAGGCAGACACATATACAAACAAAATAATTTTTTAAAAACCCTCCCTTATTTTTCATTAACAATATTATTGTTATGAGCTTATATGTTTTCATGAGTTAACTATTTTTCAATTCCTCAGTTTTAATTTCTAATATAATTCATTAATATAATCCACAAGGCTCTGTGGAGTCTTCAAAGGATGCATTAATCATTTATTTTCAAAATCAAGCAGTGGTCTCCATTTGGCCTATAAACCTGTTCCAAACTCACACTAACCCTTAAACAAATCCAAGTGGTATTTTTGTTCTATGAAATATATTTTCATAAACTAGAGGCACTGGGTCCTCAAAGCAAAGTTTGGGGGGAGGGGTCATAACATATTTGAGTTACTTTGTTTTGAAGCCAAAATAAAGTTTTCTGAAATAACAGTGATTCTAAGTGCTTATATTAGCAAATCTGAACCTAGCCATACAACGAAGGACTTTGATTTTCACTCACAATTATTCCATTTAGCTGGGCATGATAACATACACCTTTAATCCCAGCACTCACGAGGCAGAGGCAGAGGCAGACATATTTCTATGAGTTAAGAGGTCAGCCTGGTCTACATACCAAGTTTCAGGACAGCCAGAACTACACAATGAGACCCTGTCTCAACAACAAAAAATACATACATCATACATATTTATATGTATGCATGTGTGCATATATGTATATATTTTTTAAGCATGCTAAAATGAGTATTTAGCTATGAGGTTAATTTTATTAATATTTTTTATGTGTATGAGTGTAATGCTTACATGTATGTAAGTACGCCCATGTCATGCTATGCCCACAGAGGTCAGAAGAGGGCATCAGATACCCTGGAACTGGAATTAAGGACAACTGTTAGCCACCATGTGGGTGCTGGGAAATGAATCCAGATCCTCTGTAAAAGCAGCAAGCACTCTTAATCACTGAGCCATCTCTCCAGCCCCCATATGAGGCTAATTTTAATAACGACCAAACTGGGGCTGGAGAGATGGCTCAGCGGTTAAGAACACTGGTTGTTCTTGCAGAAGACCCGGGTTTGAATCCCAGCATCCACATGGCAGCTAATAACTGTAACTCCAGTTCCAGGGGATCCGACGGCCTCTTCTGTCCTCTGCTGGAACTGCACAACACAGGTGCACTTACTTACATTCAGGCAATACACTCATACACATAAAATAATAAATAAAATATTTTAAAAAATAACGGCCGAACTATAAGAATTCTCTAGGGCCAGTAAAATGGCACAGAGGGTAAAGGCACCTGCTGCCAGGTTCAATCCCTGGACTTCACATGATGCAGAACTAACCTGTCAAGTTGTCCTCTGACCTCCACAGGTGAATCATGGCATGTGAACCCCTCCCCATACATACACATAAATAAATGAAAATTTAATATTACAAAAAAAATGAGCTCAGCATGGTGACACAGGCCTTTAATCCCAGCACTCAGAAAGCAAACACAGGCAGATCTCTGTGAGAGTGAGGCCAGCCTGATTTACATAGTTCCAAGTTACAGGGAGACTCTGTCTCAAACAGACAAAAAAAATTCTTTAAAACAAATTGTACATGGGCTGGAGAAATGGTTGAGCGGTTATGAACACTGACTGTTCTTACAGAAGACCCAGGTTCGAGTCCCAGCACCCACATGGCAGCTAACATCTATCCGTAACTCCAGTTCCAGGGGATCCAACAGGCTTTTCTGTACTCCACTGGTACTGCATGACAAGGGTGTACTGACCTAAATGTAGGCATAACAATCATATACATAAATAAAAATAAATAATTTCTTTTTTTTTTGGCTTTTTGAAGCAGGGTCTCCCTATAGCCCCAGCTGTCCTGGAACTCACTATGTAGAACAGGCTGGCCTTGAACTCACAGAGATCTACCTGCCTCAGCCTCCCAAGTGCTGGGACTACAGGCGTGTGCCACCACGCCCAGCTCATGTACACAATTACAGTATCCCTACAAGAATGGTAAAAATAAAATCCTTTAAGTATTTTATTATACTAACTATACTAAGTAAATTTTAAAAATAATGATGCTGTAGAGAAACCTAGACCAATTAAACTACAAAAAAGAAAGGCTCTAACTTACACTAAGTACTCTCTCCACATTAACATATACATACCTTTCCAGGAGTTCTCTACTTTCCTGTACATCTCTGGTGGAAAGTGTAAGCAGCATGAGGTTACCATAGGCTAGAAGTAAGTCTTTATTGGTTGCTCTCCAGTCACTTTTATCAGAATCCAAGCACTGTAAAGACTCCAGATATTCCTATTTTGTAAAAAACAAAACAAAACAAAAAACAGTAAAAGTTAGAAAACTTCACCAGATTTTAAGAAACAGACTATTTTATACTTACAAATTTCTTAGCCCATTCTCCATCACATCTATGAAAATGCTGATTTTTTTCATTAGCTTTATAAGTAAAAATACCAAATACACACACACACACACACACACACACACACACACACACACACACACACACACGCACTATAAAAGTACCTGGCACATTCTCTATCCATTTAAGTTAAAATGATCTTGGTTAAAAATTTCATTTTACGGGTCTGGAGAGATGGCTCAGCAGTTAAAAGCACTGACTGCTCTTGCAGAGGACCCGGGTTCGATTCCCAGCACCCACATGGCAGCTACAAGCCATCCTTAACTCCAGTTCCAGGGGAATCCGAAGCCATCTACTGACCTCCGGAGCACTGCATGACAGGGGCACACTCACATGCAGGCATTACACTCATACACATAAAATAAAAATAATATAAAAAAAATTCATTTTATGGCTCTGCTTGATCAATGAAAGAAATTTAAGTGTTGGAGCACCTGCATAAATACAAAAAGAAAAGTATGACTACTATCTATAAAGAAGCATAGAGAAAACTAACAGATTCCACCTTTCCACCTACCTTAAGGGTCTGTACAACACATGAATTCCATTCTAAACTTGAACGTAAAGCTATGCTCCTCTCTGCCTCATGGCAGTGGGCCACAGCATCCTTTAATCTTTTATTTGAACGATAAAGCTCTACCAGTCGGATATTCACATGGACATCATCAGGTCTTGCATAAAGTTCTGACTGAATCAAGTCAAAAAGTTTATTCCATCCATCTTCACCTTTACAATCTAAAAGTTGCTCCTATTTGGGAGACAAGCCAATAATTTAGAGTAACACTTGCACAACTTTAAACAGTCATTGGTTCATGTACAACATCTCATTGTAACTAGCTTTAGAAAAGGCCCACCAAAGTTATCATCCTACACACCTTATTAACCTATTCAGAATTATTTCCAGATATTAAACCTCAACAATTTCATGTGCAGAGTAGCATTCAGTTACTGCAATATTTGTGGTTGCCCATATTCACCTCAGAGACCATAAAGACTATTACTGCCTCACATCCCTACATACTTCAGCCACTACTAAAAGTCAAGGCCTACCCAATCAATCAGTCCTTACCAGAATCCTCATCTTCAATGTGTTCTGTATCTTACAGAATCTGACTCAATCCCTTGCCCAAATGTCTCACACTATTCTGCTAACCTCATCCTCTCAAAACACTTTACTGCTCCTGACCTTAAACACTATATCATGTCACAATAGCCCCCATCAGGTCTGTCGTAACAGCTTCTTCTCTAGCCTATAAACATAGATGGCATTCACTGCCTCTTCACTCACTCCCTATTGTCACCTCCAAATCATGTCCTTTCATTCTTTTTTGTAAATTCTGAGGGAGTAACGTCTACATTCCTAACAACTGTCATTGGTATTAGCCACTGAAAGATAACACAAAAGAGCTAATAGCTTAGCTACTCAATTCTTCAATCACCTCAAATCCAGTGACAATATCCTTTATTATACACTAAGCCATCCATGTGTCATTTACACAGACCTTCAAAATCTATTATACAATCGTATCACTCTGACAATCTTATTCTCCCACTTCACTGGAGGCCCAAGGACCCTAACTGTCACTATATATAGCTCCACTGTGAAAAGCTTCTTCAGCACACTTACATTGCTAAACTTTAATTCTCCATAATACATGCACTTCCTTTCTTCTCCATCAATATAAAATGCAATAACCCTAATACTGTTAGTTTGTTTTTAATATCCCTTCACCTAATTCCCTCTACCTTTCATAAGTAGCAGCCTACACCATTTCTCTGTGCCTACACACAAACGGTGGAGCAACTGGGAATAGGGTATATTGGGAAATTTCAAGTCAGGCTGATGTGACTTATTATCTCATACCTTAAACTGGTACTACCTAGATGAAAAAACCATTTTACTTCTAATAAATGCATACTCTCTACTCCCTAAAAGGATTTTATCTTCCTACATCTTTTTTTTTTCCTACAACTCTTTCAACCTATGACTCTGACCTACCCTTCACTGAGGAAACTGAAGCCATTATATGTAAATTCTATTTTAGTTTACCTACTTGTACTCATCTCCCTGCTCCCTTTGCCTAACAAAGACAAAGCCCATCAGTGACCTGTATTTTACTTCCTTTTCTCTTTTTCTTCTCAAGTCAGTTCCAAAACCTTATGCCTGGTCTCTCTTTATCGGCAAAAAAGCAGCCCTGGTCTTTGATTATAAAAGTTTTTAAAAAATAAAAGAACAGCATGGTATTTTTCAAAATAAAAATAAAGTTTAAAAGCTTCTATCAGAAACATGTTTAAGAGCAGTAGAAAGAACTAAAAACAATACACATTTATAGTTCATTTCATATTATTCATGCCTAACAATGTATACACACACATACATATATATCTATATATACAGATATATAACTCACAATGTATTAACAACATACTTCTAAAATATGTTTATCATACACATTTGAAAATACTTCCTCCAAAAGAGTTACTTAGTAAACTATATTTTACTCAGCTAAGTTAACAAGTGGGGAGGCTGGAGAGATGGTTCAGTGGTTAAAAGCACTTATTGCTCTCCCAGCGGACACAGGTTCAGTTCCCAGCACCCACATGTGGCTAATACCTGTCCCTAACACACCAGTTCCAAAGGCTCTGACATCCTCTTCTAGCCTCCATGGGCACCAGGCATATAAGTGGTATACTTACATACACACAGGCAAAACACTCATACACATGAAAATAAAATCTAAAAAAGAAAAAAGCAGGGAGGGTATGGTAGCACAAGCCTTTAATCCCAGCAGAGGCTGAGGCAGGCAGATCTCTCTGTGAGATCCAGCTGGTCTACACAGTGAGTTCCAGGCCAGCTGGTGCTACAGGGAGACCCTGTCTCAAAAATATCAAAAAACAAACAAACAAACAAAATGACATTAACACTGCCTCATAACACAGTAGATACTCAAAAATGTTTTAAAGGGGCTAAAGATTTTTAGAGAAAACAAATATTTATTCATTCCTCTGTTAAGTTTGCTACTGAGAAGTAATTTAAACTTAAAAATATTAAAAATGATTATATCTTAGCTTTCTCTTTTCATACATAGTTTGGTTTGGGATTTTTACCTTTAGCTTATAAATTGCAGGACTTCCTGGGAAAAGCTTAGCTGCTCTTTCAACCCAGTATTTTGCTCTTCCATCAGTAACATCATTTTTACAAAGCAATTCCGCAATCTTCAACACAAGATCTTTTTGTGTTGGGTTTAATTCCACTGAACGCTGATGTCAAGAAAGAATTATCAAGAAAACAGAAACATTGAGTTGTACATAGCTTTAAGGATATACAGGCTAAAAAAAATATTGTACACATTAAAAATTCTATTCATGGATGATGCTAAAAAGTTGTTAAAGCATCCAAAATTGGGAGAACTAAATATAATTATGTTTTAATTAGGTAAATTTTAAAAATATATACACAAGACCATCATCTCTAACCATGTTGGACTTATTTTTTTTTAAGGTTAAGGTTATGAGTGTTTTGCCTGCATGTATGTAACTACACCAGTGCATGGAATGCATGCAGAGGCCAGAAGAGGGCGTCCAATCCCCTGAAACTGGAGTTATTAGCTACCATGTGGGTGCTGGGAACTGAATCCAGTTCCTCTGCAAGAGCAGCCAGCCAGTGCCCTTAATTCCTCAGCCATCTCTCCAGTCTCCTTATTTTTTAATTATATAAAAAAAATATATAAATAAATTTATTTTTTTAATTTTGTGTTTCGGGGGTAAGGCTGTGCTCATGTCAGAGGACAACTTACAGGAATTGGTTCTCTCTTTCCATCATGTGAGTCTTAGAGATCAAACTCAGATTGGTATACTTAGTGAAAGATGCCTTCACCTGCTGAGCCATTTCATTGGCCTGGACTCAGATTTTGTGTGTTCCATTACTATATACTTTGGCACAAATAATTATAAATATGTTCCATGCTGTGCCATTCATTACATATTGTGAGCATGTGTTTGGCTAAGCAAAGGCTGTATTTTTAATCCCGTAATTACCTTATAACATTCGACAGCTTTGTCTGTATTTTCTTCCACTTCATAAAGAAGACCCAAAAATCTATGAGCTTTAGGATCCCTCTCTTGCACATTAATATACGTAGATATGTATCTGTTTACAAATAATACAATAAATTTCAAATTAGATTTATAATTGTATTTTAAATGTACAATTAAATGTTTTTTAACCAATACTACAAAAATAATCTAGATTATTAAATTTACAATTGTAAAGAAATGCTGGCAGAAGAGTACATGCTAAAATAAAGCAACTTTCTAATTGTTATAATTCAACTGACTACCATTACTTAACAAGGACTATGCAGATAACCCAAAAGTATTCATTGTGAAAAAGGTAACACTTTTAAAGAGACAATACACTCATTTTTCTTTTTTTTTTTTCTGGTCTTTTTTGTCTTTTTGAGACAGGGTCTCCCTGTAGCTCCAGCTAGCCTGGAACTTGCTATGTAGACCAGGCTGGTCTTGAATTCAGAGATCTACCTGCCTCAGCCTCCCTGAGTGCTGGAATTAAAAGCGTACACAACCACACCTGGCTAATTTTTCTACTTTAAGATTTATTTTAACTTTATGTATGTGTGCCTGGTATCTTCAGAGGCCAGAAGGCATCAGATCCCCTGGATGCAGTTACAGGTGGTTGTGTGCCACCCCATTTGAGTGCTGGGAACTGAATGAGCCAGGGTCATTCAAGAGCAGTAAATGCCCTTAACCACTGACCCATCTCTCTGGCCCCTCATTTTACTATTAAATGCTACAATCTGCCAAATGTTTTTTCTAATGCTACCTACATATGTAAGAAATAAACACATAAATTGTTTTTTTTCCTGATCACATTTGGTAAAGCAGTAAAGAGTTTTGCATAAAAATAAGATGATTATAATCTACAAACTAAAGGTTTTTTAAGTTATTATAATGCAAAACACTAAACAGCAACAAAGTCCCAAGCTGAGAGAATATATTTACCCTTTAAACAAGAAAATAATAAATACTGTAACTCAGCTAAATTTGAAATGAAGAAAAATGACTAAAGTATTAAATAGAACTAATTTCATTTTTTTTAAATGCTTTGATTTTTATGCGGTTAAGAACACTGGTTGTTCTTGCAGAAGACCCAGGTTTGAATCCCAGCACCCACATGGCAGCTAACAACTGTCTAACTCCAGTTCCAGGGGATCTGACAGCCTCTTCTGTTCTCCGCAGGCACTGCATGACACAGGTGCACTTACCTACATGCAGGCAATACACGCATACACATAAAATAAAAATAGTATTTTTTAAAAAAAAGGTAACACATTTCCTTGGAGTGGGGGTGGGGGAAGTCCTAGAGATTAAACCCAGAGCCACTGCCCCCATCTGAGTGAAGAAATTAAAAGGGACATAAAGTAACTGTGATTCTGTAAAAGTACCCAATTACCTCAACAACTATCCTATTAAAGCCAGCTAAATCTTCAGCCCCACTCTCTTTTCTCATCAACATTCCTCTCTTCCCATTAATGCTTTTAATAACCTCCCTTCCTTCTAATTTCCTACTTTAAGCTGCTCCAAGTAATGAAATCAGAATCACCAAGTTTCTTGCCTTATCAATGAAACAAAAATCCAAATTAGCAAGTACTGAACTGTTAAATAAGCTGTTCCTCTGCCCAGACATTACAGATTTTGTGTTTGTGGTTTCTTTCCAGCTAAATGAAGTACCAGGTATCTAACCAGGAAGAAATTAAGGTACAAGAATAGTCTCTTTCATTTTACCAAGACAATTTTCGAAAGACTATTTTAAGCCAAATAAATTCTGCACTACATATAAACAGCAGCCTACAAGAAATTCTGGGGGCTGGAGAAATGGCTCAGCAGTTAAGAGCACTGGCGCTCTTGCAGAGAACTCAGATTCAACTCCAAGCACCCATATGGCAGCTGACAAGACGTTCATAGCTCCAGTTCTAGGGGATCCAACGCCTTCTTCTGACCTCTATAAGCACTGCACAACATGGGTACACTTACACATGCAGGCAATACATACACATAAAATAAAATACTAAAAATAAGTAAATAAATACAAATTCTAGGCTCAACCTAACATTATTAGTCTGAGAGTGTGCTGGGTAGCTTTAGTGTCAACTTGACATACCTGGGTTGAGGGAGCCTCAATTGGGGAATTTTCTGCATTGGACTGGCCTATGGCTATGGGGCATCTTCTTGATTGTTGAGTGATGTGGGAGGACCCAGCCTACTGTGGGTGGTGCCACCCCTGGGCAGGTGGGCCTGTGTTGCATAAGAAAGCAGGCTGAGCAGGGGGCTCCCTCATGAACTGTGACCCAGAAATGTAAGCTAAATAAACCCTTTCCTCCCCAAGTTGGTAGTGATCAGTCAAGAGTGTTTTGTCACAGTAATGAAGAAACAAACTAGAACAGAGAATGATGAATCCTTTAGAATACAGGACACACATAAAAACATGTTCTTTAGCAGTTCTTCCCATTACAAAGACTATGAGGTAAGGCAATAATGAGAAATAAAAACATGTTTACAGTTTGGCACTTACTTTTTAGCAAGATCGTATTCTTTAGCTTCATAGTACAGCTTGGCAAAATAGAATCCTTTCATTGACTTCTAAAAAAGAATTGAATGGTTTTATTTTTCATAAATTGCTATATGAAATACCATACAACTTTTTCAGGACAAAAAAAAACCCTAACAAGTTAAATATTAAAATATTTTCATATAAAAGGTAAAAATGTTACCTGCCAAAAATGTATGTGTATTCTAAAATTCATGATTTTATAATTCTTATGATAAAAAGTAATTCAAGTCTAGCGTGGTGGTGCACACCTTTAGTCCCAGCAGAAGCAGAGGCAGGCGATCAGGTGATCTCTTCAAGTTCAAGGCCAGCCTGGTCTACAGAGTGAGTTCCACGCTAGCTGGGGCTATAGGGAGACCGTCTCAAAAAAAAAAAAAAAAAAAGGAAAAAGAAAAAGTAATATAAGAATAGTTAAAACAACCAGACATCACAAGTTACAATTCAAGTAAGGTGGTACATACTTGTAATCCCAGCACTCAGGAAGTAGAGGCAAGAAGATTAGGAGTGCAAGGCCATCCTAAGCTATATAGCAAGTTCAAAGCTAGCCTGAGCTATATGAAGCCCTGAGGCAAAGATAGCAAGGAAAATCCTAAAACATGGAAAGACATAAACAACTCAGATAAGCCAAGGGAACCTTAGCCATGTAGCAGCAAGAATGCTTTGTAATGCATTACCAGCATCAATTAACAGAAATTAAGTTATTTCCCATCATGTGAAATCTTCCTTGGGGAAAAAAAAAAAGTAGCTCAGATCCATTAAGGTACTGGATTCCCTGGTCCATGCACTATTCTCTTTATAGAGCAGTATCTTATACTCAAGGATTTTAAAAGGCTAAAACAAAATCTGAATTCTTCCAGTGAGTAAATCAATTCTACACCTTGGATTTTAATTTCTGTAAGTCCAAAATACAGCTATACACAAGATTATGCTCTCTCTAATGTGAAGAGTTTAGGGAGGGTTATCAAATATATTTTTAAGACTACACAGAGATGGGAAAAACATCTAGTTTAAAAAGTAGTCTATAGATTTACCTATAGACTTCAAATGTACAATTTAGTAGTTATATATGAAATTGCTAATTATCTCTGAATTGTAAAGATTTTTGTAAGTTTTTAATTTCTTACAATAAACTTTTATTGCCCACAACAGGAAATGACACAATGATTTCTGCCAATTTGTAAACTCAGGTTTATGTTTAAATGCAATAGCTCATTTCACTGAGTTTATTCACTTTGGATTTTAACTTTCTGGCTGATTATTTTAATGGCATTCTTCAGAAAAGGTATATTATTGCCCTTAAATTTTAACTAGAAATTTTAAGAGAAAAAAATCATTTCTTCCATTTAGATAAGTTATACCACTGCTTTCCCTTTATTTTTACATTTGACAGGGAGCAGAAATCACAAGGTGTCAACACCACCTGCTGTGAGTGAGAAGGCATTTTAAAACTTAGAACAAACCATACTTTCTTATTGCACCAAAAGTAACCAAATTTCACATGCGCATGACAAAGCACCTGCTTATCTCTCCAAAAGCACTTCATCTGCCCATGGTATTACAGTGGCGCCAGGAATAAAAGCAAGAAGTATCTCTCTAATTAGCATAGTCCTTAGAGTCCATCTATCTACTGAAAAGCAAAGGCCTGTCTGTAGTCCCAGCACTTGGGAGGCAAAGGCAAGAGGATCTCTGTGAGTTCAAGGCCAGCCTGGTCTACATAGTGAGTTCCAGGACAGCTGGGGCCACAGGGAGACTCTGCTTCAAAAAAGACCAAAAAAGATCAAAAAAAGAAAAGGCCAAAAATCAAGTATGCTTTTGATGTGATTTCTGTCCAGCACTCTTCATGTTAAAAGTGACGAAATTCAACAAAGGTGGGCAGACAGCAAAGTAACTACAATTTTCTAAAAAGTAGCCAAAGGTCTCATAAACTGTTCTGGAGTAACCATAGGCAGAAAGAAATTGGCTAAAAAAGATGACCCTGACTAGCTTGGCACAGTGAGGCGTTAAGGCAAGTATAGAGCAAGCAGAAGGCCTCCCAGAGCCAAGTGTCCCTACCTCACCTATTTCCTACCCCAGCAGGGAGGGTTCAGGCAGTGCAGCTGCCAAAAGGGTAATAATATTGGTATAGCAAGTCAAGTTCAGGTAGGCAGAAAACTCCAGTGTAACAGAATAGTAAAGATTCACTTTAAATAATATTGGTATATCAAGTCAAGTTTAGGTAGACAGAAAACTCCAGTGTAACAGTATAATAGTAAAGATTCACTTCATCTTTTTTTTTTTCCCCCATAAATACAGTGAAAACGGAACTTTCTAATCCTTCAGACATTTTAAGTTTTGGGTTTTTTTTGTTGTTTTTTTTTTTCTTTTTGAAGCAGGGTCTCCCTGTAGCCCCAGCTGTCCTGGAACTCACTATGTAGACCAGGCTGGCCTTGAACTCACAGAGATCTACCTGCCTCTGCCTCCCAAGTGCTGGGACTACAGGCGTGTGCCACCACATCCACTTGGTTTTTTTCTGGTCTTTTTGAAAAAGGGTCTTCCTGTAGCCCCAGCTGGCCTGGAGCTCACTATGTAGACCAGGCTAGCCTTGAACACATAGAGATCCACCTGCCTCTACCTCCCAAGTTCTAGGACTACAGGCGTGTGCCACCACTGACATTCTCGTTTTAAGAGATGTCACAAAAGTTACCAGTGGCTTTGGGTGTTCAGGTATTCATAGGGACTTCCATTATTCTTTCTGTGAGTTCTTCCTAGCTCTGTGAAGGATAATTTACTTATCATTGGACTGTTGCTAACAGAACTGGGTTAGATATTCATAAGACATGTTAGTTTTACTCTGCTACTGATGGCTGTTTTCATAACAATCCTTCAAAAAAAAAAAAAGGGTAGAGACCTTATCTTAAAAAAAAAAAAAAAGGAAAACTTTCCAGCCCCTCTTTTTTTTTTTTTCACCTAAAAGGTGAAACAGTGTGTATATGAGCTAATGAATCTAACCCAGTATCAGGACATTCTAACTAAAGGCTTCAAAATACACCTAGAATACAGCACTAGGTGACGCTCTGGTGGTTTCAGATGGCTGATCTCCTTGTCCCTTCTCTGACTCAGTTTTTTCATTGTTACTTGTCACAACATCCTGCTTATTTTCTCGAAAACACTGATCCAAATCTTATTTTTACTGCAGGGTAAAACTGTAGGGTCTACTTGGGTAGGATCCTTTCAACTTGGTTACCACCTTGGAACTTAGAACATTAGGCAGATGCGTGGCACTCTATACTGAAGTACACATAAATGTGTATAGTCATGATTTCCTTAGGGTAAGTTAGATAACTTGTTCAAACAATTTAAAAATTACAGTTTTCAGGCTGGAGAGATGGCTCAATGGTTAAGAGTACTGGCTGCTCTTGCAGAGAACCCAAGTTCGATTCCCAGCACTCACATGGCAGCTAACAACTGTCTGTAACTCCAGTTCCAGGGAATCCGAGGCCCTCTTTTGACCTCCGTAGGCATTGCATGACATGGGTGCACCTACCTACATGCAGGCAATACACTCATACACTACATACACACATACACATAAAATAAAAATAACAGATAAAACTTTTTTAAAATTTTGTTTTCCCTATGTTACCTATTCTCCCTCATAAACTTTATATCCATCTGTTCTCCTACTCAGAATGTCTAAGAACTAATATTTTTATTTCTTGGATCTCTGCTAATTTACAATGCTGAAGAGGACCACTGAATCAGCTTGACATTTTTCTTAAGACTATGCATAATTACATTCTCTATTGACTACATTTTCATTGTTAATTTTGAGAGCACAGAATTCTCTAAACTATATTGCCATCGCTGATAATTTTGAAAGCACAGAAAAGATGGTGTTACTAATTTCTTAAGGATTTTGGTTTTTTGGTTTTGGTTTTGTTTTGGTTGGTTGGTTTGGTTTTTTGAGACAGTGTCTTCCTGTAGCCCCAGCAAGCCTAGAACTGGATATGTAGACCAGGTTAGCCTCCATCTCACAGACATCCACCTGACTCTGCTTCCTGAATGGTGGGATCAAAGGCCTGTGCCACCACACCAGGCTTAAGATTGACTTTTTTTTTTTTTTTTTTTGGTTTTTTTGAGACAGGGTCTCCCTGTAGCCCCATCTGTCCTGGAACTTACTATGTAGACCAGGCTGGCCTTGAACTCAGAGATCCATCTGCCTCTGCCTCCCAAGTGCTGGGATTAAAGGCGTGCACCATCACGCTGGGTTTTAAGATTGACTTTCAAGCAATGGAAACAATCTTTTCTTTGCTTTTTACTCTCTAGTGATTAAAAGACCTAAGAAAGGTCTTTCTCATTTGAGAGCCATAAACTCTCATCCCTATTTTCTCTAAAATTACTTTGAAATCTGACACTTATTACAAATAGTGTAGACTACAGCCTTTTTTTTTTTTAGAAGCATTTCATTACAGCTTTAACATACTCATTAACAGTTTCCAGAGCAAAGATGCATCTCTTTCAAAAGGGACTATAAAATTTTTAGGTTAGCTGTTGAAATTAATACAGTTATACAATATTGAACTCAGTATAAGCCCTGTAAGACTACAGCCTTTCTTTTTAAAGTCATTAACCAACCATGAATTTTCAAGCAATGTCTATTAAAGAAGACATCTACTAAACAATTCATCTTTTTCTCCAGGTTGGAAAGCCCTCACTTCTCAGAATCTTTAGGAAAAAAAAGACCATTTATTATTTTTATTTTATGTGTATGAGTGTTTTGCCTGGATGTACATAAATACAGCAGCAAGATGTAGGATCTGGAATTACAGACAGGTGTGAGCAGCCACATGGATGCTGAGAATCAGGTCCTCTCCAAGTACAATTAACTATTGAGCTACCTTTCTGACCCCTCTTTTTTTTTTTTTTTTAAGGCAGGGTCTCACTCTAGCCCAGGTTGACCTTGAACTCAAGAATAATCCTATCTCAGCTTCCAAGTGCTGGGATTATCAGCATGAGACACCACACTCAGCTTTTAGGTGTTACAGAATCTTAATTTATTAAAACCTCTTTCTGCTATCCAACTTTACAGATGATTTAAAAGATCATATTTGAAAAATCAGCACAAGACAGAAGAGCAAGTTAAATTTTACTTTCACATTCTTAACTAAATCAGACTAAATTATAATCCAGGATTATCTTTCAATATTCAAAAAACATACAAAACAGTACAACTACTGTGTATGTATGATTGGTGGTGCTTTTGTAAGGTCATTAGAATCATTTAAGTAGCAGATATTTAACACTAATACAAATTTGTAAATTATGTAATCAGATTTAAGATAATTAACTTAGGGCAGTAGAGATGGCTCAGCAGGTAAAGGTGCCTGCTTGCCTGCTACCACTCCTGATAACCCGAGTTCCATCCCTGGACTCCACATAATAAAAAAGAACCACCACATGGTAGAAGAGAACTGACTCCAGCAAACTGTCCTCTGACCTCCACACAAGTGAACTCATACACAGACAGGCATGCATACACACAGAAAAATAAAATGTAGTAAGATAATTAACTTATAAAACAAAACAAAATGAACCACTGGCAAGGATATGGAGAAATTGGAACTCCATAAATTTCCAGGAGGTATTTAATAGTATAGTCACTACAGAAAACAAGTTTGGAGGTTCCTCAGAAAACATGGAATTAACATATTCCAAAGTGTCATCTCAAGGGAACTAGGAACTAAGTTCAAGCACTCAGTTGTATACCAAAGCTCACTACATTATTTACATTAGGCAAAAAATAGAAACAGCCAGGCTTGTTTGTGCATACCTTTTAATCCCAGCACTTAAAGAGGCAGGCACATCTCTGAGTTCAAGGCCAGCCTGGCCTACTAACATATCGCTTTCCAGGCCAGCCAGAGCCACATAGTGAGACCCTGTCTCAAAAAACAAAACAAAACAAAACAAAACGAAACAAAACAAAACAAAACAAAACCAAAGAAAGAGAGTAACAATTCAGGTTTCAAACAGTGAATGAATAAACAAAACGTAGTATACATACATATTCACATACATATTTTTCAGCCATAAAAAGGAATATGTATGAACCCTGAAAATATGCTGGATGAAATAAACACAAAAGGGGAGATACAGTATGATCCTACATATATGAAGTATCTAAAATAATCAAATTCACAAAATACAAAAAGGGCTGGAGAGATGGCTTAGTGGGTAAGAGCACTGACTGCTCTTTAAGAGGACCAAAGTTCAAATCCCAGCACCCACATGGCAGCTCACAACACTCTCTAACTCCAGTTCTGGGGATATGACAGCCTCTTCTGGCCTCTTCAAGCACTGCACAACATGGGTGCACGTATATACATGCAGGCATAACACTCATAAAATAAAAATAAATTTAAAAAATTTAAATAAATAAATTGCAAAAAGTAAAATAGAGGTTCCACAGGATAGTATGGCAAAGAAGGACCTATGGCATTATTTCTGATTACTTACAGATCTTGGCTAGTGATTTTTTAAAGAAGCTTTGGGGGCTGGAGAGACAGATGCCTCAGCAGTTCAGAGTACTGACTGCTCTTGTAGAGGACCAAGGTTTGAATCCCAGCACCCACATGGCAGCTCACAACCCTGTAACTCCAGTTCCAAGGGATCCTATGCCCTCTTCTGGCCTCCTCAGGCACTGCACAACGGGCATAACACTCAGACACATAAAATAAAAATAAAAAGCCAGGGGCTGGAGAGATGGCTCAGTGGTTAAGAGCACTAACTGCTCTTGCAGACAACCCAGGTTCAATTCCCAGCACCCACATGATGACTACAATCCGTCCTTAACTCCAGGTCCAGGGGAATCTGAAGCCCTCTTCTGACCTCCGCAGCATTGCACAACACAGGTGCATTCACACACATGCAGGCAATACACTCATACACATAAAATAAAAATAATATTTTTTTAAAAAATCAAAAAATTTAAAAAGCTTTGGAAATTTAATCGCTGTACACATTATGAATGTTAATGTCCCCAAAGTGAATAATTAAAACTCGTTAAAATGGCAAACCTTCTTAGTTTTCCCTCACCAGGTCAACATTCACCAATTCAACCAATCTTGGATCAAAAAATATTTCTTTTAAAATACATTCTGCATTGAATATGTAGAGACTTTGTTTATTGTTATTCCTGAAATAATTTAACAACTACAACATTTACATCATATTAGGTACTATTAATTATTTCTTACCTGAAATGCTTGGCATTTTTAGATATTAGGGTTCTTTTTTTTCAATTTTTAAATATTTATATACACATAAGATATCTAAGGAACAGGACCCAAGTCTAAACATAAATTTGTTTTATGTGCACCTTATACACATAAACCTAAAGGTAGTTTCACATGACAATTTTTGTGCCCTGACATTTTAATTTTGACCCACAGGATACTGGGTGTGACACTTTCCACTTGAGGCATTATTAACAGAACTAAATGAACTTGAGATTTTGAATCATTTTGGATTCTGATTTTTGGTTTTCAACTAGAGATATTTAACCTGTACAAGCCTTTCAGAGTACATAAAGTTTATCACTCTAATAAGAGACTGGTAACCATGAATTTTGGTATGTATGTATGATCATAAAATCAATCCCTACGGGTACTAGGGACAACGCTACACATTTTTTTTCAGAACTTAAAAAAAAATAAAATACCAAACACCATTGAACTGCATGTTTGTAATAAATGAACTGAGGCCCTGGGCTCACTATATTATCAAGCTTTGCCCTAATGTTTTCCAGAATCATCCTTGTTAATGCTACCAATACCATAAATCTATTAATGAAAAGTGTATCTTGCCCCAAACTACAATTTACAAACGGCAGAGCTTGCTTATTCAACTCCAAGAAAACTGACTCCAGATTCTCTGCACGAGGAATCTAAAATCTAACACATTTAATATGCTCAACAGTTAAAAGAAAATCCCCTCTAAGCATTTTAGGAAAAACCTTTAAATATATATGTGTCATAGTTGCAAAAGTCTAAGAAATTTAAAATTCTGACTTTTCGTCTTCAATTAAAAAAAAAAAAAAAAAAAGCCGTTTCCAAAATTTCCCAAAGAGGTATGGGGGAACTAAGGAACGGGACACAGCTACGGAAGCTTAAAGGCCTTCTCGGGTCTTTCGCACTGATAGGCCGTCGCAAAGTGGCTGTCCCCGCTTCGGTCCGCTAAATGTCCACGAAGTCAAGCACACTGATAAAAGTCCACCACAGCTGCGTCAGCCTCCCGGCCGAGGCGGCGCTCCTCTGTCGCAGGGCCTAGCTATCCCGGAGGCCGCAGCAGCCTGCCCGACGTGTACCCGCAGAGCGCGGCCCTCCGGAGCAGGCCACGAGGGCCTACCGCGCGCCGAGCCCAGGCGGCCTAGCCCGAGTGGGCCCGCGAGGTAGGGCGGTGCGGAACCACTAGAAGAGCAAACGCCGGCGGCGGCCACGAACTCCTCCTGCCTCTAGGAGCTCAGCAGCGCCACGCCACCCTCGGCGCGGATCCGCGCCTCCAGAGCGCCGAGAGCGGAGGCCGCCGGGAGCCATGACGCCGACACGGCGGGCCGGGGGAGGCCGCTGGCCTCCGAGACCTGCTCACCTCTCGCGGCGACGGGGCGGAGCCCTGCACCGAGGCAATGTAACGCTCCACGTCGGCCTTGCTGCGCCTCATCGCGCCGGCGACCTAACTCCCCGCGAGCCGGGGCCGGCTCTGGGGCCCGCAGTAGCCGCAGTCTCCAGGAGCTCAGCGCCGAACACCCGTGACGCAGCTCCGTTGCCAGCGGCGAGACGGGGCGGGGCCTGCGGTCACGTCATCACCGTGCGCCGCGCTGCGTCCGGAGGCTCCCTCCATGCAGTGTCCCGCTGACCGCCCAGGGATCCGCCCCGGGGCAGTCCAGGACCGCGTCCGCTTAGAGCGACGGGTCGTCAAGCTGTGCCACAGAAGATGGCCTGGAACTCGCTGTGTAGACCAGGCTGGCCACGATCTTACAAAGATCCGCCCACCTCTGAATAACAGGTGCTGGGATTAGAGACCTGCGCTACCGAAGACAATTTTTTAAATGAATTTAATTTTGCCTGAAAGTGGAACAACCTAGAGACGATTAAATACTGTCAGACGCCTGTGAATACGATATATTTAAAAATTCGTAGTTTTTGTAATTACCTTTGCAAAAATTCATAAACCCTATATTACATGAGAAACGTAAAGGTACATAGTTAAAACACATTATAAATACATGTGTATTTACGATTACGATTTTTTTAATGTATGTGAATAACCCTCATCCCCAAAATATCTTTTTATATTTCATTAGAAAATGATATACCAAAATACTTAAAAATAGGTTCTTGAGAGTAGAGAGATGGCTTAGTGATGAAGAGCTCTTGCTCTTCCAGAGGACACCAGTTTGGCTCCCAGCCTCTCTGTATGGGGAGGGGGAGCTCAAAGCCACCATAACTCCAGCTCCAGAGGAACCAGTTTGATAGGGTTCAGATCCAGGTGACCCCAGACCCGGAAACCATAAGGCCCCTAAGAGGAACTAAGTCAACCAACTCCCAGCCACCTGCAAGTTAACTAAAGCAGCTCCAGGAAATTAATGACCAATATATTGTGATCACTAGAGCATGCTCTACAGGCTGACAAACAGGTTTTTTAAACCCTTAGCTGCAATTAATTCCTGGAACCCTGTAATTGTAGAAAACATATTTTACAGTAGATGTTTTCCTCCATAAGTTTCACAAGGTACAGACCCCACATCCTCCCTGAGCAAGCAGCCCCCAAAACAGTCCCAAACAACAGAAAAATATTCTCTTTTTCCACATTCTGTCACTTATAAGCTACCCTCCTGCAGCCATTAGGCTGCTAGTTCTTCCTCACACCCTAGTTGAGGACCAGTCCCACCAAACCCAATTAAACTCTCGCTTTGCCACAGTCCTCTTTGTTTCTGTTTTGCTGTGATCCCGACCCCTGTCACCTTTTTATCTAACATAGTTTCTGGCCTCCATTGCACCTGCACACGTGCACACATACATAATCTTTTAAAAAGCAATAGTCTCAAGATTTTGCATAATCTATTTTTCAACTCTTCAAAAATGTTTACTTTGGGGGCAGCAAGATGCTTCCGCGGGAAAAGGGGCTTGCCTGACAAGTCCGTGGAGATGAGTGCGATCTCTCAAACCCATGTAATAGAACCGAGACTCTACAAAGTTGTGCTTGGATCCCCATATGTGCAAATATGTTAACACTTTGAGTGTTATGAATAATTTTTACTCATTTGGGGTTTTCCATACTTTCCAAACTTTCTACAATGAACAAGCATTGCCTTTATAAGGAAAGAAATAATAACATTTTGGTTTAGATGTGCATAAATTCAAGACGTCAACATTCCAGCATGAATGGAGTGAGGAGGAGGCTTATGAGGCCCCAGTCCTAGCTGAGGAGTCATTGATAATTAATGACTGCTAAGGGTGGGAGAGCCGATTTTCTTCCAGGGTGTAACCATTGTTCTGGAAGAGCAATCAGTGCTCTTTAACTGTTGAGCCATCTCTCCAACTGCATTATAAACATTGTTTGTTTGTTTGTTTCATGTTACAAGCACAATTTTATTTACTCACAAAAGGCATTGAAACTTTGAACAAAACCAGATTCAATCAGAATTTTTGGCTGTGCTTTGTGTGCGTTTCCTTGTGGGGGGGGTGGGGGATTGGAGGACAGAGTCTCCATTTGAATATACCGCCTACAAGAATTCAAGCACAGAAGAGCTGTAGAGAATACCACACCTAAACTGTCTGTGTTAAGTCAGCAAGGTAGGCAGGTAAACCTGCTTGGAGGAGTAGGTGCTATAATTCTTCTCTCCTATGGGGTGGTTCTTCCTCTTTTTCTCTCAATGCCTTGACCTTTGTCATGAGCACAGTCAGTCCTGAGTCTACCACCATCAAGGGCAGCCACCTTCACTTTTGGTAATAACTTCTCTTTAAGTGTAAGTGATTTTATTTTTCTTGGACCATTTGTCTTTTTTTTAAGATTTATTTATTTTATTTATTTATTTATTTATTTATTATTTATTTATTTATTTTTGTACCCACTTCCCAGATAGATATTGTTTTTAAAAAATTAAAATAGGGGCTGGAAAGATGACTCAATGGAAAGAGCACTTGCTGTACAATCCTGAGGGCTGCTGTTGAGAGCCCGTGTAACAAGCTGGTATCTTACCCATGCCTGTAATAGAGCTGATGTGGAGGTGGCTACATGAGACAGTCACTAGGGCTTGCTGGCTTGTAGCTTAACCAAGAAAACTGAAGTCCCAGGTTGAGGAAAAGACCCTCCCTCAAAGAATAAGCACATAGAGGGGGCCCTGGGGGCCCTCTTCTGGCCCCCACATCTGCATGGGCCCATGCACCCATACACACAGGTGATACATTTGTGATACACACATGATACTCTCACACAGAGACATAAATAAAAGATAGGTAGCTAGATGATAGATAGATGATAGATAGATAGATAGATAGATAGATAGATAGATAGATAGATAATAGCTAAAATGTTTTGGGTCAGAGAAATGGCTCCACAGTTAAGAATGCTTGCTGCTGATGAGTCGGATGAAAACATTTATACAAACACTTGTACGTGAGTAGTGATGCTGATATTGGTGCTGATATCAGCACCATTCATAATAGCCAAAGTTGGAGACAACCTAAATGCCCATCTACTAAAGAATGATTTTAAAGTGGGACATGGTAGCCAGTCATGGTGGCACATACCTTTAGTCTCAGCACTCAGGAGGAAGAGGCAGGGCTACAGGGAGACCCTGTCTCAAAAAGACATAAATAATAAATAAATTAAATAAATAAATAAATAAATAAATAATAAATGGACATGACCACTATTATGTATCTTTTCCTGAGGAGACATGAACAAATAGGTATTCACCCCAGATGACACAAACAACAGACCAAAGAAACGATTGCACACAAGTCTAGTATAGTGAACCACTGAGTTTAAAGTTGCAGGAACATGAGCAACTACATCAAAGAGTGGTCTCCCTCCCCAGCAATTGTTAACTGCTTACATATCCTCCTAGAGGGGTCTCATGAGCCCTCACTCTCTACAAGGGAATATTTATGGGCCTATTCTTGTGAGGGTCCCATGGGGAGTAATTACTGTTGCTATGATTTCAAGATGGCAATAGCCATGTCAGGCCTGGAATACAGAGTTCTACAAGAACCATGTAATAAAAATCCTGTCATAAAAGGAATGAAGTATCAATGTATGCCACAACACGGACAACGTTGAACATATGTAAAGTGAAAGAAACAAATCACATATAATAATTTGATTTCTTTTAATTTTGTATGTAGTGTATGTGTTTACATGTATGCACATATGTGTTGGGTGCACATGTGCTGGAGGCTAGAGGTCAACATAGAGTGTCTTCCTCTGTTGTTCTCCACCTTAGTTTTTGAGACAAGATGTCACTGAACCTGGAGTTCACGTTTCAGCTAGATTGGCTGGCTAAGCTCCCAGGATCCTTCTGTCTCTGCCTCCCCAGTGCTGGGATTGCATGAGAGTGCCACCACACCCAGCTTCTTACATGGGTGCTGGAGATCTGCATTCCAGTCCTAATGCTTGCTTAGCAGGCAGTTTAGTGCCCATGCCATTCTACCTGCCCTTCCCTATACAGTTTCATTTATAGCAAATACTCGTAGGTAAATTCATAAATGTAGAAATTATGTTGGTGGTTGTCAGAGGGAACAAAGGCTGAACCAGAGGGCATGTGACTGCTGACTTGCATGGGGTTCCTGTTGGGGTGGTGGAAACATTTTGCAATTAGATTGTGAGATGGCTGGACTTTGTAAATCTACTAAAATACCAGTGAAGTTAAATCCTATGGAGATTGTAGGGGTTTTGTAGATTTATTTGCAGTGTTGGATGGTCAAAGTGCATAGTAGTGGATGGGAATTTTGATACTTAAAAAAAAATATCAGAGTGTGTTCCTGAATAGGACTCTTATATTAAACCTCACCCACCCATGGCCACAGCTCAGGGACCATTGCAGAAGAGAGGGTGGAAAGATTGTAAGAGCCAGAGTTGGTGCATGAAATGGAAGTATTGTAGTTATCCCTCAAGAATCTAGACAGAAGTGCTGGAACAAATGCTTCATGGGTCGTTTGTGTGCTCTGGAGGTCATAGCTCTGCCGTGCTGGCTCCTCAGAGTCCTGTTCCAGCTGATACACAAAAAGGTCCACAACCCAGGGCTGGGCATCTCTGCCCATCCTTCTAGTCATCAATCTCACCACCTTAACTAGTGATGCTTCAAACCAAAACCTCCCCCAACCTTGGCACCCACTCACTAGAGCAAGGTGTCAGGAGATCTTGTTTTCACAGGCTGCTTCATGTGGTTGAACTGCAACCAACAGCTGTAGGAGAAGCTCAGTGGGTAAAGGCATTACTGCCAAGCCTGGTAACCTGAGTTCAATCCCAAGGTTCCACTTGGTGGAAGGAGAGAACAGACTACCTCAAGCTGTCCTCTGACATGTGTGTGCACTGGCACAGGAACACCTGTACACATGGATGGATACACAAACACACACACATAGTACAAAACAACTCTGAAATCCACACACACAACTGTGGGAGATGGAGCTTTGAGTCACAATGCCAGTGGCCCAGGCTGTTCTTGGCCCAAGTTTGGTAAGTTTCATGGTGAAACGCATTTCAAGTTGTTGGGTTTCTTTGGTAAAGTTCCCCGGTGCTGAAGTGGCTAAATATGGAGGTCACTGACTTCACTCTTTCTGTCAGAGTGGAAATGTGATTTTTTTTTCATTAAGTAATTTAGTTCCAGCACTTGGTAGGCAGAGGTAAGTGGATCTCTGTGAGTTTGAGGCTACCCTGGTCTACATATTGAGTTTCAGGCAAGCCAGGGCTATATAGTGAGAACTTTTCTCAACCCCCCAATAAAAAAATTAATAATTTGAAGATGAAACTAAGTGAATAATTTGAGACACTAGCAAGACTAAGAACAGTTGTACTACTAGTAATAGTAGAGAAGGTATATTAATTTGTTGTCAATGTGTGTTAATGTGTTTATGTGTTAATGGGACTGTGTTAATATATGTGTGTATAGGTAGGTAGGTATGTAGGTAGGTATGTAGGTAGGTAGGTAGGTAGGTAGGTAGGTAGGTGAGGCAAAAATTCAGATGATACTGAAGAAAATTCATATTCATGACATGTCATCAGCACTGCATTGGAAGGTCCCTACAGCAGTGAACGCACCCTCAGGGTCTCTTTTGTCCCCTAGTTACTGACTTGACTGTGGTCCTGGCTCAAAGCTTCCTGAAATCTCTGTAACTTTCCTTTCACCTTGGCTGAAGCCTCTATGGATTTTGTTGTTGTTGTTGTTTGTTTGTTTGTTTATTTGTTTGTTTTTGAGACAGTGCCTCACAAAGCCAGCCCAATTTTGTTGTTATTTTGAAGCCTCGTGGTTTGGACTTTGTGGTTTTTGTCTCTTCCTCCTTTGATTAATACCTGATTCAAAATTCTAGATATTCAAATCCAGATATTTGGGTATGCATAGAAATTCTGATATAGAATGGAAAACTTAATGCATTAGAAGACTGTACGGGAAATACGAATGCAAATGTTTGACCCTGCCTGGGTACACAAACTTTCCAGCCCAAGGACCTTTCCTACTAAAGCCACATTCAAGTCCTACCTCTTTGGAAAGATATTCTTAACCCCTTTATTCCAGACTTTTTCTGATCTTTGCATTTCTGTCACTTTGATGTCCTTTTCTTTCGGCACTCAGTCATATGGTGCAGCAGTTCTCCATGTTGTCACTGTCCAGGGTTTAAGCTTGTGTCAACCACAGTCTGAAAACATGAACCAAAACGTTTCAACTGGGTATGGTGGCTCACACCTGTAATCCCAGCACTCAGGAGGTGAAGGTAAGATCATTGAATTTGAGGCCAGTGTGAGCTAGTGACCTAAAAAAAGGAAAAGAAGTTTCTAGAAATAATTCCTATGTTCTAAATTGTTCAACTTTTTGAGTAGCATAGTGTAATCTTACACTGTGCATCTCCATCCAATCTGGGACATGAATTGTCCTTTTGTTCAAACTATCCCCACTGGGTATGCTACCCATCCAATAATCACTTAGAAGCTGTTTTAGTACCAGATCAACTATCACAGCCTTGCTGTGATAAGTGTCACAACTCTTACTGTACTTAATAAGGTTTCTAAAGTGCAAGAGTAGGCATGCAGAGGGCATAAACATGAATGATAAATGAACTCCACTACCATGTAGCAACAATGTAGGGCATATAGAAAAAACACAGCAGTTCTATCTGTGAATTCAGACAACAGAGGTGAGTCTTGGAACACATCCCCAATGGATAAGGTAGGGGTGACTGTGGAATCTTCTATATTTTCTTGTACTATTCCATTGTTATGATTGGAATAGCTGTTGTCTAGAGAGGCTTGGTAGGGCCCCATGAGGTGGAATGACTAGTGAAACTGCTACCATTCAGGGTCTGATCTGGACTTACAAGACACAATTACCATTATCTGAAAAGCAGATAAATCCCAGTCAGCTCCTCTATTCTGAAAGGAGGAACTGTCACATGCGTTATCCCTGCCAATAAACTATCCTGCCAGAGTTTGTGTCTGTGTCCTGGTGCCTTCTCCAGATTTGGACCTCAATTTTTTACCTATCATATGGTGCCAAAACCCACCCAAGACCCCTGGGACCTGCAATCTTTTGGGAATTGCACATAAAGAGCTCCAACCAGACCTGGCTGCCATTACCGGCCCCTGCAAACACCACTGATTCAGCTTTGAGATATTTTCAGGGCCAGATTCAACAACTAACTCATACTAATTTTAATCAACTGTTCCTTTCCTTCCCTCCACACGGATGCAACTGCCTGTTGACCATCAACCATCAAAGACCACATTAGTTGACCAGCAGACACATAGTAATTGTCCCTAACGTGTAGCTGTAGTAGGCATGTCCATTGTGCATCTTGTTAGGGTTCAGATCCACAGCAGCCCTGTCCCCTCACCAACAGGGCCTCACAGGTTCTCCAAGCCCCTGAGAAAAGCACACTGGTCTTTGAAGTCAAAAGCAGAGTTTTCTACACCTTGTTTTGCCAGCACAGCAGACTTCCCCTTTTGATCTCAAAAGGGGGCAAGTTTTAACAGTCCCGCTCTCCTCCCCCCCCAATCTTTTAAGACTATATCTTCCTGCCTTCTGCACTCCCCCAAGCCTCCCCGTATAAAAGACCCCAGCTCACCACCCGTGGGTGGACATTTTTCCCTCCCCTGAAGGGAATTTGTCCATGTGATATAAAACTCTATTCTGCTGAGTGTTTTTAATCTGTGTCCTGGTGCTTTTCCCCAATCAACCCAATTCATCCATCTGCTTCTTCATCTATCAGGCGGTGCCAAAACCCAGTTCTTACTTCAAGGGACCGCACCTGTACAAACCCTCTGACTGGACTTGCTTGCATTACTGGCCTCTACAAACACCACTAATTTGGCTTTAAGGTACACTCCTGCCCTTCTCTCCCCTTTTCTCTGCCTTGCCTTCACTTCTTTCTGGCTCTCCTACATCGTCTTTTGATCTCCTTTCCCATTGAATGCGGTCTCTGGGACCGAGCTGCTTCCCCAACTCACTCCAATCTGTTCCCTACCTCGGGTTCCCTCACCACTGGCAACCACCCCCCCATCCCCTGATGCCTTGAGCCTGGAAGGTCTGCTGTCTTCCATCATTTTTCCCTGTCTTTATCCTCTTCCACTGCCTTTCTTCCTCACTTTACTCGGGATGATTTCTAATACCACTCAATCCAATTTTAGGTCTCCTCTCCTTTGCTTCCATCCTTTAGGCTATCTTTCCTCTTTCCTCTAACTACTTATGGATTCCCTACACATGCAAATACTCTGGATTCTTCTCTCTCCCCAACCCATACTAAAACTTTCTACTCCCTGCTATGTGCCTGCCAGCCTGCCATGTGTCTGCCTCCCACGCAGGCTCTAAACCTGCATGGCTCCATGGCTTTCTTTCCTTCCATCTATTCACCCCTCCTCCAGGCAGCTGCCAAGATTACCAGCTCACCTGCCCTGGGGATTTTTTCTTTAACGTTCTAATAAAATGGTAAAAGTTTCCAGTTGGGCCCATTCTTAAATTCTCTTATGACTGTGACTAAGAACCCTTTAGGGGATCCTTTCTTACACTTTAGACCCAGCTAGGCTAAACCGGCTGGGTGGTTTCCCTGGAGCATTTAAAGGATTTCAGGCAGCTTGCCCCATGGACAAATGAAAAAGATTTTAAAAGCCATTTTTTCTCCTAAACTTTTTCTCAGGCCAAGGGACTCAAAATTTTGATCTTACACCCTGTTGGGCACCAAGCAAGCGGTGCTCAGGCACATACTTTTCTAACTAGAAATAACCATTTTAAAGTTCACTATACATGACAAGTCACAGGCAGTGCTGGGGGGAGACATATGCTTTCAGACCAACAACCCAATGATTTATGTGCCAGACTTGTGCCTTGTTCCTTCTGCTGCCCTCATGAATTTCTTTTCCAGCATAGCTTGCATCTATGAATTAAAAAATCTGGAGAACTTTGCTTGCCATTACAGCTACACTGGTTGGTGAGAGACACAGATTCCTTTGATTTGCTTTCTATTTGGGTTGCGTATAAATATATCTGAGGATACTTCTTTTATATCAAGTCTAACCTACCGGTACCAGGGGTGCCTAGGAGTTCCCTAAACTTCACACATTTAATCATATGTCCTAATTCTCTTGCAATTTATTTTTGTTTTCAATTCTTGATAATGTCATAGAATAAGCAATGTATTTCTACTTCAGACTAAGGGAGTAATGCCAGATTGCCACAATGGGAGTTTAAAATTTAACATTGTTTAGGGCCTGTTTCTAAAGGGGATTACTTTGAGTTTTAACTTCTTCTATGGTATATTTACTGTTTTTTAAAGATGATTGTTTTAAGTTTTTACATTGACATATTTAAGGATTTTTGAAAGGAATTATTTTTAGGTTTTGACATTGCTTGCATGACATCTTTATCTGGTAGTTTTAAGGAATTATTTTGGATTTTAACATTTTTCATATGGTATTTACTAATTTCTAAAAGTGATATTTGTTTCTAAAGGAAACAAAGTTTTTCTAGCCATATGCCTTCAAGGTTCAAAGGGAGCTGATACTTTGTGATGACTAGACCTGTGAAGCACATGGAAATGTGCTGTACTCCAGAGCCAAAACCTTATAAGAGACAAGCTTCTACCAACACATAGTTACAACGAGAGGTAAAAAGTAATAGTCTACTTGAGTGAGAGGCTTGAGATGCAGCCTCTACTAGTCTTAATTCCTCCCCTTTCTACATTGTGATTCTAAACCTGTTTTTCTCTGGAATAGAGTTATTTCCCTCTCAGATCCTCAGATGCTCTATGCTTGCTTGTGTTCCTACCCCACCATTCCCTGAGTGCTTTCTAGTTATAATGTCAGGGTAATATTAATTATATTGGTAAATTGTCACATGCTGTTTGAGCTCACTGAGATGCTGACTCTGGGCATAGAATTGGCCCTCCCACTTCAGACTCAAGCCTATTATCTCAATATGTGTTCTCCAAGACTCTTTTCCAGGTTCAGGCTGCCCCCTGACCCTGTGACAAGGAAAAGGAGAACAAAACAGCCTAAGAGTAAAGGTGCTGTGCAGTTGAGAACAGCTAAGGTGAAAATTAATTTCAACAGAGGGTATTACTATCTATAATGAAACTAGGTAATGGGATTATTTTCAGTACTATTTAGACTTTATTTATTCTTAACCTAATCTGTTAATGTTTCTTTTTGTCTTTCCTGTCTCCTCTGACTTATGTTCTTAGATTGACAAGGTTTTATTAACTCCCTTCAGTTATTTAGCTCTTAAAAAAGGGAAAAGATGATACTTCAAATCTATATGGCAAACTTAACTCTTTCTTTAGACCACTAATTACTTATACAAAATGACATCTAAGATGGTTGGATAAAATTCTATTTGTTGAATACCATTTTTGGTTTTAGTTTACTTTTAAGGTGTATTCATTTTGTTTGTCTACTTCAAAGGTGTTTTGGTTTAAAAATGATAAACCTCGGGGTTGGGGATTTAGCTCAGTGGTAGAGTGCTTGCCTAGCAAGCAAACGGTCCTGGGTTCAGTCATTGGCTCAGAAAAAAGATGATAAACCACATTCTCAACAAAGAATATATACTTAAATATGTATACACAGTCAACATAAATTTATTTTTCTTAAAATTAATTTACTTGGTATCACATTAATTTTTAAGTAAAATCTCATGCAAACTAAAAATGTTAAATTAACACCAAAATATTCTCTCTTTAATCTACAACATGGTTCCTAATACTAAAATATATAAAGTACCTCTCTCCCTATCTCTCTCTCCCTATCTCTTTCCCCCTCTCTCTGTCTCTATCTGTCTCTGTCTCTGTCTCTGTCTCTGTCTCTCTCTCTCTCTCTCTCTCTCTCTTGCTTGTTGCTGCCCTTCTGGGGCTCATCTTCCCTCAGCCTCTATTAAACCTCAGGATCAACTTGTTCCACAAGCTTCCCTCCCTTCTAACTCACTTTTTTTTCACTTTTCTCCCATCCCATTCCTTGTACTTTGTCTCCATCTATTGGCTGGCCACATCACGCTCTCATTGCAGGATTTTCTGCTCCTCTCACTTGCCTCAAAATCACACCAGTGTGTCGGAAAACTCCTTCCTTTCTCTGGTTATGAGACGCTGTTTCCAGAGATAGGAACACACACTACTTCCTGTCCAGGACATGATCTCACCTTTCCTCTCCCTGATGATCTGATTGCAGGATGCCGCCTTCTGGGACTTGGAAATAACTCAAAAATCATAATTCGAACTCATACTCAAACCCGTGCTAAAAAAGGATCCTTTTTTTGGTGCCTGGTTCTCGTTTTACGTGACTGATGCCAAACCCCTTCTTCTCCTACTCCCACCGTCTCTCTCTTCCTTGTCCACTGTGCTTTCCTGCCTGGACTCATGATCCTGCCTCCACTCCCTATGGAGAGAGGATTTTCTTTGTCTTGTGTCTGCTCAGTTCTGTCTGTACCTCCTACCTGCTTGCTCAGTTCTTTCTCATCTCCTCCTCACTCTGTACATAATCTGTTGCTATGGGAACCACCAACTCAAAGTCTCAGAGTCTCATACCTCTCGCTTGTCTTCTTAAATCCTTAAAACAACTAGGACTTTCAGACACAAGCCAAAACGCCTGAAGTTCCTGTGCACCACTGCCTGGCCTCAGTATGAGTTAGATAATGACTCTGTTTGGCCAGACACTGGAACCTTAGATGTCAATATTTTGAGAGATTTAGAAAATTTCTGCCATCTTAACAGCAAACAGTCCAAATTACCGTACATCCAAGCTTTCTTTGATCTCTGTGCTAATCCCTCCCTCTGTGTCCTGTGTTCTTCCCATCAGGTTCTTCTAGCTAAGACAGTTTCATGGGTTCCAAACCCACCAGGGCCTCTGCCCCTCCTCCTTCTCCCTACCCCTTCACCTCAGCTTTTGTTCCTACCATAGCCAATGAACTGCCTCCAACCCAGCCCCAACCTCCTCCTGCTCCCCAGCCTGAGGCACAACCAAGCCCTCCCCCTGCTCTCCCCTCACTATACCCTCCCTTGTCTTCCATTCCAGAGCCCAACCTGGCTCCTCTTCCTTCTTGGTCGAGAACTCCCTCTCCATGATCTACCCCTTCCCCTCTCTGGAGATCTAACTCCATCACCCGCTCTCCTTCCACTGACTCTCCTCTACTAGAGGAAATCCAAAGCCTTGAACACTTCCTTGCTAAATATTCCCTACTCTCCCCTAATCTGGCTTCTAGCTCAAAATAACCCATTTATCCCTCCTGTATCTACTTCTACTTTGATTCTAGACCCTGCCTCCGATACCCCTGCCCCTGCATCCCCTCATGGACAGGACACCCCTCCCATCTCTCCCACTCTGGCCTCCTCCCAGGACTCCCCTTCTCCCAACCCCTCTCCTATGTCAAACCATACTCACTCCCAAACCTAGTCTCAACCCCCTTCCCATGGTATCTTTCCCCTCCAGGAGGTGGCAGGCACGGACGGGATGGTCAAGGTCCATGTCCCTTTCTCTCTTGGAGATCTGTATCAGCTCAAATGCAAAATAGGCTCCTTTTCAACTCCTCCACCATCCTACAATATGTAGATGACCTACTTCTTTGCTCTCCATCTCTCTCAGTCTCCAAGGCTCATACAATCAAACTCCTTAATTTTCTGGGGGACAAGGGATATAGGGTATCTTCAGCTAAGGCACAGCTTTCTCTCCCTCAAGTCAAGTACTTGGGTTTCCTTCTCACACCTACATCCCACTGTTTAACTATAGCTAGGACAAATTACCTAAGGTCTTTAAAGCACCCCCACAACCAAGGAGGAAATTCTGTCTTTCCTATGCATTGCAGGGTACTGCACACTTGGATTCCTAACTTTGCCCTCTTGTCAAAGCCACTCTACCAAGCTTCCAAAGGGAACTCTTTTGAGTCCATTGAGCCCTTAGGGCCCATTACAGCAGCATTCCACACTATCTGGGAAGTACTCTTAAAGAAACCGGCTCTACTTCTCCCCAACCTACAATATCCATTCCTCTATACAACTGAGAATAAGGGCCAGGCATTAGGGGTTTGGGGAGAGATGAGGGGTCCCACTTTTGCCCCAGTAGCTTATCTCTCTAAACAGCTTAATACCACCATCTAGGATTGGCAACCTTGTCTCTGTGCTCTGGCCACTGCTGCTCTCCTGGCTCAAGAGGGACTTAAGCTCACTTTGTGTCAGCCCATCTCTGTCCTTTTCCCCCACTGGCTTAAGGATTTACTAACCCACATGTCTCTTACCAATTTAGCTCCCTCTAAACTACAACACTTCCATGTCATGTTTCTTGAAAACCCCTTGCTCACCCTAATTCTTGCCCTCCTCTCAATCCAGTTTCCCACCTCCCTTCCAGTGAACTGCTCACTCACTCATGCTTGGAAACTCTTCAGGAACTCTCCTACCATGATCCCCTAATTTCCCCAGATCCTCTACCAAACCCAACCCTGACTTGGTTTATGGATAGAAGTTTAACTCTCACTCCAATGGGGTCCCACAGGACTGGATATGCCATAGTGTCTCTCACAGATGTCATCAAATCAGGACCCCTACCACTTGGAATCACATCATAAAAATCCAAACTTGTGACACTCACCAGGGTCCTAATTTTAGCCAAGGATGACTACTCAGGGAACATGCTGACCAGATTATTCCCCAGGCTTTTAAAGACCAAATTGACCACCCACTTCAACTTGGAGATCACTCCTACCTGAAGATCCACACCCAACAGAAAGGAGTGAAGGAAACCCTCCAGCTGCATTGGACTGGGCCTCACCTAGTGATCCTGTTTACCCCAACAGCAGCCAAGCTCTCAGGACAACCTGGTTGGATTCATCTCTCCAAATTAAAACCAGCCAAGGAACACAGCAAGTACCAGGCCACCAGTATCGGGCCTCTTAAATGAAAAATCTCGAGGACCCCCTCCTGTGGTCACCACCAGTGGTGACCGCTCCTCCATTCTCGTGGGTGCCGCTCCTTTTTTCCCATGGGCTTCAAGGCTGCTCCTCTGCTTGCCCTGGACTGAGGCTGCTCTTCTGCCTGCCCTGGGTTGAGGCTGCTCTTCTGCTCACCTGGTGCTGAGGCAGCTCTTTTGCTTGCCCTGTGCTGCCTCCTGTCGTCGCTGCTTCTGTCTGGTCCCGGACCCCAGGGCTGGTGAGGAGACTGTGTCAGCAGAGCCGCATTCAGACACAGGAGACCAGGTTCAGTGACACAGGTCTGGTTTATTGCAGCAAGGCACAAGCTTATATAGGGGTAGTGGTCCAATCACAGCACAGCAAGTAGGATACCTCATTAGCATAAAAGACAGCATCCTATTAGCATAACAGACTTAATGTCCTATCACAGAATAGAGGGTAGGATGCCTCATTAGCATACTGTGTTTCAGATTACAGAGCCTGGATTCCTGGAAACCATGTGACCCTGACTGTTGCAATATCACCCTAGACTTAAGCCTGTCTCCCACACTCTCCCTTAACACCAATCCAGGAATGAGTTTTCTATTGACCCTATTTCTATTCTTCCCTCTAAACCCCACCTCAGCCATTCCCCACTGCACCTACCCACCGTGTTTCTATAAATTTGAAATGAGACAAAGATAATATATAGATAATCTTAAAGTTTCTAAGGTCATAGCTTAGTCAACTAGTCTAAGGATGTCTAGTTAAGGTTTATTTAAGGATGTTGCCCAAGCTCTATCTACATAGCACATGGTAATTAAAAGCACCAGACTGGTGTAACTAACCTTGTTGGATGTTTAATAGCCATATTAAACATATTAATCTGGCCAGAGGGACTTAAAGGGACAAATTTTTGTTCCTTGCCCTCCGAGGTCAAACATGTTCCAATGGGCTATGGAGCATCTCTCAAAATGTCCTGTAAGTGTGGTGAGTCACCTGTCCTCTTATTCAGGGAGGCCATGGGGACCACAGAAGATAGACTTGAACCAGTGTCCAGTCTGCAAAGAGGAGGGTCAACACAGAGGAAAAATTTCCTCCATGCTTCCAGGTGAAACCCCATTCAAGCAGAACCTCTTGACTTATCTTCACATAGATGGAACTGGTAAAAGAAAAGCCTAAGGAGCCAGGGGCTCCCCCCAAGCCCATGTGACCCCTGAGGACCAAATCCTCATATGACCTTAAGAGTAAAAATAAGTTGGTTTGGGGCTGGAGACATGGCTCTGCGGTAAAGAGCACTGACTGCTCTTGCAGAGGACCTGGGTTCAATTCCCAGCACGCACATGGCGGCTACGACCATCCTTAACTCCAGTTCTGGGGGAATCTGAAGCCCTCTTCTGACCTCTGCAGCATTGCACGACATGGGTGCACTCCCAAGCCCATGTGACCCCTGAGGAACAGTTCCTCAAACGATCTTAAGTGTAAAAATTAATTGGTTTATTTGGGCCAACAGTATGGTCTTAAACACCCAAAAAGAAAGTATAATCAAAAATTAAAGAGTTCAAGGGATTATATAACCCAGACATTAGATTTAAGTTCTTAAGTTATTTAGCCAATTATCTCTCATTGATAATTTTGTTCCTAATAAGATAATGCTACTCAGATGTAAGACTTCAAATCTTGGTCTGCAATACTGTAGTGCCCATCTACAGCTAAGAGAGACAACCCACTATTGTTCTAGCCTAAAAAATTAGATGGTTAAATTTGTTTTCTCTCCCTATCTAGAAGCCTTTGAGAAGTAACTGACACTGATTCTAGCCACTCCCACAGCTATCAAAATGCCTGAAAACAAATCCTGAGTCCATCACTCTCGAGTCCAGCCTTGGCAGAAGGAAAAAAAAAAAAAAGAAAGAGCTATTACCTTGGTGCTAACCATTGCTCCTTGCCTCTTCAGATAGTTTCAGGACCAAAATCCAAAAACTAACTCTTACTAATTTTAATTAGTTGTTACTTTCCTTCCCTCCACATGTATATGAGTACCTGTCAACCATCAAGGACCCTGTTGAGATGCACGAAGAGGGAAACCCCGCTGTTTGACCAACCCCTAATCCAGCCTCCCCCACGTCAACCTTGTCCAGCAGGAAGTAGCAAGACAATGGTTCCCCCTATCCTATAACACAAAAGGCTGGAATGTTAGGGTTCAGATGCACAGCAGCCCTCCCCCCTCACCAACAGGGCCTCACAGGTTCTGCAAGACCCTGAGATAAGCACACTGGTCTTTGAAGTCAAAAGCAGACTTTTCTGCACCTTGTTTGGCCAGCACAGCAGGCTTCCTCTTTTGATCACAAAAGGGGGTGGGTTTTAATAGTCCCAATCTCCCACTTTCCCCTGCCTAATCTTTTCAAAAATATATCTTCCTACCTTCTGCACCCTCCCTAAAGCCTCCCCTTATAAAAGACCCCAGCTCACAGTCCGTGAGTGGATATTTTTCCCTCCCCGGAAGGGAACTTGTCCGTGCAAAACAAAACTCTATCCTGCTGAGTGAGAGTTTTTATCTGTCCTGGTGCTTTCTCCCAATCAACCCGATTCATCCATCAGCTTCTTCATCTATCACATCTCAACTGTCCCCCACTAAACAAAGTTCTCACTGTTCTCAGATCATGCCTGGTTCTACTTGCAGACTATTCTCCTTACTTAGGAATCTCTTCCCTTTTCTCCATCTGGAAATCATTCAAATACCAAGCTATCACCAACTTGGGGAAATTTCTCTAGATGGCCTACATGTATCCTTTCTTGCTTCTGACCAGTGTCATCATGTTTCCAATTTATTCCCTTTCTACCTCTTTCTGTGTGTGAGTAGTATGTTTGAGTGTGTGTGTGTGTGTGTGTGTGTGTGTGTCTGTCTGTCTGTCTGTCTGTCTGTCTGTCTGTCTGTCTGGATATGGAAACCAGGGCCTCACACATCCTAGGCAAGTGTTCTACCACTAAGTTATATTTCCATTTCCAGCCTCTTATGTTGGTTTTTATTTCTCTATATTCTGATGAATTTTTTTTATAAATCTTGGAAAACAGTCTCACAAGGACTGAAAGTTTATAGCACTGTATGTCTTCTAGCAGAATGGTCAACAACAGTTGACAATGACAATAACTCTTACTTGAATTTTCTTACCTTTAGTCTGCGTTCCCCCTACTTTTTTTTTTTTTTTGGTCTTTTTGAGACAGGTTCTCCCTGTAGCCCCAGCTGGCTGGAACTCACAGAGATCCTCTTGCCTCTGCCTCCCAAGTGCTTGGATTAAAGGCATGTGCCACCATGCCTGGTTTACCTTCCCCTACTTCTAATTTGCCCTCTTGTATTGGGTATAGGAAACTCAGTGAGTTGGTTAGAACTGTGTTTGAATTTAGAGTAAGCAAACAATGAATAAAAGCTTAAATTTTCCTAAAGATAGGAAACAGTATATAGAATTTTGTCTTTTTAAGTCATATCCTATTTTTTTTATATTTTATTGAATTTTTGTGTTTCATACAAAACATCTTATCTTTATACTCTCTCCCCCACCTGCACCCTCACATAGCATCTCCACTGGATTTCATGCATTGTCATTTATATTAAGGCCTATGGAGTCAAGTTAGTGTACCCAAATGTCCTTCAGTACAAGTTCATCCACTTTTGCCTAGTCAGCCTATCTAGAGTCATTCCCTTGAAGAAGATTAGCACTCCCTTACCCAGTAGTAATCAGCTGCCAATAGTTCTTCAGCTGAGATTGGGACCTGCTCCCCATTTCCCCAGTTTTATGTTGGGGTTTGTCTGCTTGAGTTTACATGTGTCTTGTGTGTGCTGACATCTTTGCTGTAAATTCATATGAGCAAGGTGCCAGAAGCCCATTAGACTCTGTTTTCATTTGGTCATGCACCTCCCCTGGCTCTTACAATCTTTTTGTCCCTGAGCCTTGGGTGGGTGGAGTTTAATATAGGATCCTGTCCAAGGGCCTCTCTCTGAAGACTCTTATTCTTTATGCTTTGGTCATTTGTGGCCTTTTGTATTCTTTTCCCTCTGTTGCGTGAGGGATTTATCTAATTTTGACCTGTGTTCTGATAGAAGTTACTTAGCGGATTGGTTCCAAATAGTTTACATCTCATTGCAGGTACACATGCCACAGCATACTTGTGAAGGTCAGAGGAAGATTTGTGAAGTCAGTTTTCTCCTTTCACCTTACATAGGTTCTGGAGTTAAACCCAGGTTAAGACACAGTAGTCCACTGCCCAATGCTGCCCATTGTTTCTGGGGACTCCTAGACATGGAGAGAGGGGCATGCTCCTAGGGCCACTGGACTCATGATCTGAGCAAAATTTAAAGTCAGCACAGTCATGAACCCCTTTGGAGCATCTAGGACAAGTTCACAACCAGCAGTGTAAGCCCTGTATATATGCTCAAATAGAGGACTCTAAGGTCCTTTTCTTCACTCACAGGGCCTTGGGAATGCCTGCTCCACTTTCTAGGAAAACTAGCTGAAGTCAGTTTTTTCCTTCCATTGGAAGGTCCCAAGGATTGCACTAAGGTCCTCAGGCTTGGCAGTAAACACCTTTACCCACCAAACCATCTTGCTGGGTCCCCATGCTTTTTTTTTTTTTTTTTTTTGAGACAGGGTCTCCCTTGTAGCCCTAGCTGACCTGGAACTCACTATGTAGACCAGGCTGGCCTTGAACCACAGAGATACACCTGCCTCTGCCTTTCCTAGTGCTGGGATTATAAATGCATGCCACGACATCCGACAGGGCCCTCATCCTTAAAGAAAAAGAAGTCTTTTGTACTTATTTATGATGATAGTATTTGGGTCCCATTTTTAATATTGACGGTAAGCACTTCCCAATTAGATTTTATTTGTTTGCTTGCTTGTTTCTTTGTTTGAGACATGGTCTCACTATGTAGCCTTGGCTGGCCTGGAACTCCCTATACAGTCCAAGCTGTTCTTAAACTTGAAGAGATCTGCCTGCTTCTGCCTCTTGAGTGCCACTATGCCTGACAAAAATATTTTTTATTTTTATATCATGTGTATGAGTGTTTTGCCTACATGTAAGTAAGTGAATGATGTGTATTGCAATTCCTGCAGAGGCAGAAGAGGGTGTCATATCCCCTGGAAGTGAAGTTACAAATGGTTCGTTAGCCAGAATGTGGATGCTGGGAACTGAACCTGGCTCCTCTGAAGAGCAGCCAGTGCTCTTAACTGGTGAGCCATCTCTCCAGCTTCCCAATTAGAATTATTAATTAAGGAAGGGATGGAATTTCTGTTTTATAAAGAAAATTCTGGGGCTGAAGAAATGGCTCAGTGGTTAAGAGCACTGACTGCTCTTGCAGAGGATCCATGTGGCAGCTGTCTCTAACTCCAGTTCCAGGAGATCTGACACCTTCTTCTGACCTCTGAGGGCCTTGCACAACCCAGGTGCACTTCCACACATGCAGGTATTACACTCAATACACATAAAATAAAAATAATAAGGCCGGGTACAGCACTTGGGAGGCAGAAGCAGGCGGACCTCTGTGAGTTCAAGGCCAGCCTGGTCTACATAGTGAGTTCCAGGACAGCTGGGGCTACAGGGAGACCCTGTCTCAAAAAGACCAAAAATAAAAATAAAAATAAATAAAAATAAAATAAATTAATAAAATATTAAGAAAAGAACATTCTGAGTCAGTGTCTGTTATATTCTGTTTAAAAAGTGAATCATAGATACACCCCCAAAAAGAACCCATCAAAAATAGCTGGGCATGGTAGTACATGCCTTTAATCCCAGCACTCCAGAAGCAGAAGCATCTGTGATATCAAGGCCAGCTTGGTCTATATAGTGAGTTCCAGGCCAACTGGGGCTACAGGGAGACCCTGTCTCAAAAAAGACCAAAAAAACAAAAAAAGAATACTTTCCCAACATTTAAAGAATCTATAACAGTCTTGCAAATTAAAATATTTTAAACCATTGCTTTGGTGGTAGCTGTCCCCCACATAGAACCACTGAAGAAGTTAATTTGTTCCATTGTTCTAAAGGGATAAAACAAATAGTGAACTTTGGTCAAGGCATTTTGTGTTACCATGGCATGCATATTAGGAATTAAATGCAAATTCAACAGCACTGGCTTCCTCACTGCTGTCAGTCATAGGAAGCCTTGTTCATTTTCTCAATGCTTACTTTTCATACGTGTACAGTATCATGCCTTTAAGTTTTGAAGTTCATTATTACCTGATGTTAATTTAGTGTTTCTTTTTTAAAAGAACAAAAAAAACTAAGTTTATTAGTATTTACAAAAAACTACAGAGTACAGAAAATTTCAAACAATGAAAAACAACTTAAAATTCAGATTTCCCAGTATGGCAAAAGCCCCTCATGGAATTACACGTGGGCACTGAACATTTAAGAACTTATTTTGCATTGAAAATGTGTTATAGCCTGGGATAGCAATCAAAGGACTTATATGAAGTATACTACATATATGAACTCATTAGTATGCCTTTTCAATTGACCTTTCTCATTCTCCTTTCTAAATATTGTGATATATCCACACATACAGTTGTTTACATATGTACATGCATATATTACAGACTAGGATCTGCATATGAAGAAGAACATGATTTATTTGTTCTTTCTGAGATTGGGTGAGCTCACTTAATGTTACCCCTTTCTAGGTTCATCCATTTTCCTGTGAATTTTGTAATTTCAGGTTTTTTTGGAGTTGAATATATTCCATTTTATAAGTGTACTAGACATTCATGATTCATTCATCTGGTGATGGACAACTAGGTTGGTTCCATTTCCTTGCTATAGAGAGTACAGCAGCAATAAGCATGGGGTGCCAATATCTTACAGCAAGGTATGGAGTTCTCTGGGTATGCTCAGGAATGATAATTCTATTTTTAATTTTTTGAGGAACCTTCAAACTGATTTCCATAATAACTGTATTAATTTGCACTCCCACCAGCAGTGACTAAGAGCTCCTCTTTTCCCACACCCTCACCCAACATTTTTTTTTTGTCAGATTTCCTGAAGATAACCATTCTGACTGGAGTAGTTTTAATTTGAATTTTCCTGATGACTAGGAATGCTGAACACTTAAACATTTTATTTATTTATTATTTTTTATTTTTTTTATGTGTATGTGTGTATTGCATGCATGTAGGTAAATGCACCAGTGTTGTGCAATGCCCATGGAGGACAGAAGAGGCCATCAGATCCCCTAGAACTGGAGTTTTGGACAGTTGTTAGCTGCCATGTGGATGCTGGGATTTGAACCCAGGTCTTCTGCAAGAACAGCCAGTGTTCTTAACCGCTGAGCCATCTCTCCAGCCTGAATGCTGAACACTTTTAAAAATAGTTGTTGGCCATTTACATTTCTTTTGAAAACTGTCTATTCTATTCATTAGCCCATTTGTTGACTGGCTGTTTTATTTCCTTGGTATTTAATTTCTATAGCCCCTTGTCTGAGGTATATCTGGTAAAGGTTTTTTCCCCATTCTGTGGGCTGTCTGCACTGTTGATATTTACTGTTCAGAAGCTTAATTTCATGTAGCCCCTCTTTTGGGGCTAGTTCCTGGGTTATTCATGCTCTATTCAGAAAGTTCTTGCCTGCCCCAATGTCCTGAAGAGTATCCTCTATGTTTTTGTATATAAATTTCAGCATTTCAGGTTTTAAATTAAGGTCCTTGATCCATTGCATTCTTTTGCAAGTGGATATCCAGCTTTGTCAGCATGATTTAGAATAGGCTATCTTTGTTCCAATGTAGATTTTCGCCACCTTTATCAAGAATTAGGTGGATAGAGCTTTGCCAGTTTATTTCCAAGCTCTCTATTTTGTTCCACTGATCTGCCTGATTTTTTTCAATATATATTTTTATTGTATTTTTGCGAATTTCATACAACACATTCTATATATTTATTTTTTTTGGTTTATGTGTATGAGTGTATTGCCTGCATGTGTATAAGTGCACCCATGTCATGCAATGCCTGCAGTGGTTCAAAGAGGGCATCAGATCCCCTGGACTGACAGTTGTGGAAAGTTGTTAGCTAACGTGGGTGCTGGGAACTGAATCTAGGTCCTCTGCAAGAGCAGTCACTGCTCTTAATTTCTAAGCCATCTCTCCAGCCCCTCACACAATATCACACATTTTAATCATATTTAGACTGCCCCTACCTGCACTCTCCCATAGCCCACCCATAGGATTTCTTATATGTTAAAGAAATCAAGTCAAGTTTGTATAGCCAACTATCTCTTGGTGTGACATTGTCCACTGGTACCTGGTCAGCCTATACATCATCATTCCCTTAAAGATCAACTCTCCCTCACCCAGCAGTGACCAGCTGTGACTAGTTCCTCAGCTAAGGTTGGGGTCTCCTGCCCATTTTCCCAGTTCTATACTTGTTTTTATCTGATTGAGTTTGTATGGGTCTTCTGCATGCTGACACCATTGCTATAAGTTCATATGAGCAAGATCCCAGCAGCCTGTAAGACTCTGTTTCCTTATGGTCTTGCATCACCCCTGGCTCTTACAATTTTTCCACCCTCTCTTTCACAGGTCCCTGAGCCCTGGGGGGGGAGGGGTGAGGTTTAATATAGGAGTCTTATCCACAGACACACACTCTGCAGACTCTTACTCTCTACACTTTAGCCAGTTGCAGCTTTCCATGTTCATTGCCCTCTGTTGCATGAGGAAGCTTCACTGATGAGAGATGAGACACGCATTAGCATTCTCTCTACCCTTTGTTCCACTATGTTTTGTGAGCCTTAGGTGTAAAAGGTTCCACTGTTGATATGTCACTTAGGACTGTGCATCTTACAGACACTTATTCTCTGTGTGTGACCAGTCATGGGACTCTATTAAATGCTACCTGTTTCAAAAGAAGCTTCTTTGATGACTTGTGACTGGTATACTTGTCTCTAAATGATCAATATTTAGCATATAGTAAAAAATCATATTTGTCTTGCAATGTGACAGAGATTTTCTCTAGGATCTCTGACCTCTCCAGCCATGTGTATTTGGCTGTTTACAGTACCATACATGAGTTCCCTTGGTTGAAAGGGCTTTAAGTCCAATTAGATAGCTGTTGATCACCACGAAGATAAAAGTGCCACTACTACACTGATATAGTTTTCTGTGACAGTCTTTGTTGTGGTTGTTACAGCTTTAAAGCTGGGGTTGGACCACTGATTTTTTTTTCCTCCCTTAGTAGCTTTCATAGTGTCCTCTGCAACTATGAGAGCTTGTCTTTAGAGAGGAAGTTTCTAGGTCTATTCCAGCTCAATTGCTCCAAGTCCTGTGTTCAAAGTATGCCCTGTCTTGAGCAATAGGGTCTTACCTTCAAGTTCTGAAATGTAATCAAGGCTGTGGCAATAGCCTGTGTCATTTTTAGACTCTCTCTCTCTCTCTCTCTCTCTCTCTCTCTCTCTCTCTCTGTCTTTTTGAGACAGGGTCTCCCTGTAGCCCCAGCTGGCCTGGAACTCACTATGTAGACCAGGCTGGCCTTGAACTCACAGAGATCTTCCTGCCTGCCTCCTGAGTGCTGGGATTAAAAGCATGCACCACCAAGCCTAGCTATTTTTGGAATCTCTTAGACTACCCTTACCAACAATTCAAAGGGATGTTTTTCCTGTCTGGCACTGTGTTATACAGCCTTCAGTTATACACATGCACTCATGTACAGATATTGTATGTGTATTTTTCAGTAGGCATTTGAACTACTGCATTTCCCTCTGGGTTTTCACATATCTAAGCATTATTTATCTCTAGTCTCTGTCTAACCCTCTCTCCTCCCTTTCCAGTTAAAATACCCCTTTTCCCATTTTCACCTTTGAAATACCTGTCTCCTCTTAGCCTCCCTCTCTTGAGTTCCTTCCTCCCCTTACCACCATGGTTCCTTGCAAATCCTTGGGCTCTTTCTCTTAGGCTCTTTCTTTCCCTTTACCTCCATGATTCCTTTCCGTTTTCCTGGCTCCTGCAGTTATATCAAGTTATATACTCACTGTCCTAGTTTTTTTCCCTTCATTGCTGTGACAAAACACTCTGACCAATACCAACTTGGGGAGGAAAGGGTCTATTGAGCTTACCTATCCCAGGTCACAATTCATCCCAGAGCCCAAGGTAGGAACTCAGGGAAGGAACCTGGAGGCAGGAGCTGGAGCACAGGCCATGAGGAATGCTGCTTACTGGCTTGCTCTCCTGGCCCCTGCTCAGCCTGCTTTCTTATGCAACACAGGCCCACCTGCCCAGGAGTGGCACCACCCACAGTGGGCTGGGCCCTCCTACATCACTCAACAATCAAGAAGATGCCTCACAGCCATGGCCACAGGCCAGTTCAATGGAGGCAATTCCCCAACTGAGGCTCCATCAACCCAGGTGTGTCAAGTTGACACTAAAGCTGTCCAGCACACTCACATATAAGGATTTGGTGCTAAAATCCAAATAAGAGAGAACATATGTTCCTTGTTCTTCCGAGTCTGTGTTATTTCACTTACTATAACAATTTTTAATTACACCTTCATTTATTTTCTTTCTGTTGCCTCTTGGGTGTAGTTATTCTGTTCTTCAGTCCTTTGTATTGAGTATTCTCTGTAGGCCTGGTTTGGTGGACATTTTCAGCCTATTCATGTCAAGCAAGATTTTTCTTTCCCCTCCAACTATGATAGTTTTTCTGGGTAAAGTAGTCTGGGTTGGCATCTATAATCATTTAGAACATAGAATGCTTTGGTTCAGGCTTTTCTGACTTTCATAGTTTGCACTGTTGCTTTTCTCTTGCAGCTTTCAGTATTCTCTTTGTTCTGTACATTCAGTGTTTTTACTATGATGTGCTATGGGGAATTTCTGTTCTGGTCCTGTCTATTTGGTGTTTTGTGTACTTCTTGTATTTGTATACTGTGATTTTCTTTAATTTAGGGAATTTTCATCTATAAATCTGTTGAAGATCTGGTCAATGCCATTAACCTGGGATTCTTCTCCTTCCTCTATGCCTATGATGTGTGAATTTAGAATTTTTTATTGTGAAAATTTAGATTAAAATTTTTTTTTTAGATTTCCTATGTATTCCATTTCTGTGTTTAAAAATCTTTTTCCTATTCTTTGCTTGAGTGGTACAATTCTTCAACTTTATTATACAGTCTTGATATTGTTTCCCATTTCATTCATTGTCTTGGTAAGCTTTTCTCCTGCTGTTTCAAATTGCTTTACTGAAATTTTCAATTCCATCTTCATTTTATCTTGGGTTTTCTTCAATATTTCTTTCTCTTTTGTGAATTCACTTTTCTTTTTCTTTTTCTTCTTCTTTTTCTTCTTCTTCTTCTTCTTCTTCTTTGTGAGACGGAAGCCTTCCTTTGTTGAGTTTCGGTCTATTTCTGTTTGTACATTTTATGTTCCAAGCAGTCCTGGAACTCACTATGTAGAGCAGGCTGGCCTTGAACTCACAGAGATCTGCCTGCCTCTGCCTCCTGAGTTGCTGGGATTAAAGGCGTGCACCACCACGCCTGGCTGTGAATTCACTTTTAAAATCCTGAATTGTCCTTGTCATTTCATTCATCCACATATTTGTATTTTCTTTTCACTTTACCCCTATCCTCTTGAGTTCTTTGAGTTGGTTGTTTATGTGTTCAAATTTGTTGAATTCTTTGATCATATTTATGATTGTTCTTTTAAATTCTGTGTCCTGGGTTTCCTCTACTCTTGTAAAACTCTTCTACAGGGCTGGTAGTGTTTGGTGGGGACATATTATTTTGGTTTTTCATATTATTTTTTCATTGTGGTTTGGGCATGTGAGTTTATTTTGTTGCTTGTGATTCTGGTATGAAAATCAAGCCTTCCTTTTTTGATTTTTGAATCTGTTTGTATCATTGATGTTGCTTGGTTGCTTTCTGACCCGGTTTGAAAAATTAGTGTGGGCTTCAGATTCTCTCCTTTGAATTTACATTGGAAGGACTAGATGGATTTACGCAAACTACTCAGGGTTCTCCAGGAGGGTAAAGGAGCCCTGGCTAGTTAGGTGCACTCTAGCAACCTCAGCAGGATGGGAATAGAATGGGCCAGCCCCTTTTAGCCAGCAGGAAAGCCTGAGCCAGGAGCAGTGGGAGGGACTAGAGATGTCCCAAAGCAGGGGGTGTGGGGGAGTGGGGGGCTAGGCAGAATTTGGGCTACTCACTCCAGGAGGCCAAGTCAGGCACTCTCAGTTTCAAGGGACAGGTCCAAGGCCCAAGGAGAGGGGATGAGAGCAGGATGTGCATGCCCCTACCAGACAACAAGTAAGCCTGAGCCCTGGAACAGTAGGAGGGAGCAGAGATGGTCCCAAAGCAGGGGGATGGAGGCTGCAGGATTTGGGCAACTCTCCCCAGGAGGCAGAGTCAGGCACTCTCAAGCAGTCTCAGAGGGATAGATCCAAGGCCCAAGAAGAAGGGATGGGAATTGAATGTGCTGACTCCTACCAGCCAGCAAAGAACTTAGTTGTCTGTTTTTATGCCACTATCAGGCTGTCGTTATCACTTAAACTCTGTAGCATAATTTCTTACTCTTTAGGATTGCTTTGGCTATCCATGGTCTTTTGTGGTTCTATACACATTTTTGGACTGTTTTTTTCTAGATCTGTGAAATATGGTATTTTGATAGATATTCAATTAAATTTGTGGATTTTGGTAGTATAGACATTTTCAGAATATTAATTCTGCCATCCAGGAGTATGGAAGTTCTTTCTACCATGTAATATCATCTCTCTCTTTTTTTTTTTTATCAGTGTCTTTAAGTTTTCACTGTAGAGGTCTTTCTCTTATTTGGTGAGTTATATTCTTAGATAATTATTGGGGAGCTATTTTGAATGGGATTTTTTCCCCCTAACTTCTTTCTCTGAGAGAATATTGTTAGTATATACGAAGGCTACTGGGTTTAAAAAAATATTGATTTTTGTATTCCACAGCTTTAACTATGCTTATCAGATCTAAGAGTTTTCTAGTAGGTTCTATAGGGTCTTTTTTTAAAATTTATTTTTAATTGTATGCATGCATCACATGCATATATGCAACTGTACCCATGTCATGCAATGCTCTAGACAGAAGAGGGCGTTGGATCCCCTGGAACTGGAATTATGGATGGTTGTTAGCTGCCAGGTGGGTGCTGGGATTCAAACCTGGGTTTTCTGCAAAAGCAGCCAGTGCTCTTAACCACTGAGCCATCTCTCCAGCTTCTCTATAGGCTCTTTTAAGTATAGAATAATATTATCTGCAAATAAGGACAGTTTGACCTCTTCCTCTCTTGTCTAATTGCTATAGCTAAGACTTTGAGCACTCTATTAAATAAGAGAGAGGAGAGTGGGCATCTTTTGTCTCATTCTTTTTTAAATAATTTTTTTATTTTAGAGTGTATTGCCAGCATATATGTATGTCATGCAATGCCTGTGGAGGTCAGAAATGGTGTTGGAACTTGAGTTACAGATGATTATTAGCCACCATGTGGGTGATGGGAATTGAACTCGAGTCTTCTGCAAGAGCAGCCAGTGCTCTTAACCACTGAGCCATCTCTCTAGCCCCTTTTGTCTAATTCTTGATTTTAGAGGAAATTATCTCAACGTGTCTCCACTTAATGTAATGTTGGCTATAGGTTGCTGTATATAGCCTTTATAATTTTGAGAAATGCTCCATCTATTCCTAATGTTTCCAGCATTTTTATTATGAAGGCATGTTGAACTTTGTGGAATGCCTTTTTGGCATCAATCAAGATGATTATGTGGTTTCTTTCTTATGTGTGTTTATACATTACAGTTATTAAGTATGTTGAACCAACGTTGCTTTTCTGAGATGAAGTCCACGTGGTCATAATGCATAATAGTACTAGGCTGTTTTTATTACTATATCTCTGTAGAATAATTTGAGATCAGGTATTGTGATACCTCCAGCTCTATTCTTACTCCTTTGAATTGCTTTGGTTATTTGTGGTCTTCTGTGGTTCTCCATGAATTTTTTTTCTAGATCTTCTTAATGTTTTCCTGAATTCAGTTTTCAAGTTTTTTTTTTTTTTTGAGAAATTTTGCATCTATGTTTCATCAAAGAAATTGGTGTGTATTTTTCTGTTTTTACTTGGTTTTGGTAGTGTTCTCTCACTTTCTATTTTGTGGGAGAAGCTAAGAATTGGTATGAGATCTTCCTTGAAAATTTGATAGAATTCAGCAGTCAATTTGGTCCTGGGCTCTTCTGTGAGAGACTTGATTACAGTTTTTACCTCACAGCTTATAATTTATACCTTCTGATTTAATTTTTTTGGTAGATGATACACATTTAGAAATTCTCTTTCTTCTAGGTTTTCTAGCTTTCGGAGTATAAGTTTAGAAAGCAATTTCTAATTTTCTGTGTTTTCACTGTAGTCTGTAATGATACTCTTTTGATCTCCAATTCTTTTAATTTTTATTTTCCCCTGCTTTCTTTCCATCAGATTGGCTAAAAGTTTGTTGACCTTATTTACTTTTTCAAAGAACCAACTCTTTGGTTGATTTTGTGTATTGTTCTTTTAGTCTTTATTTCATTAATTTCTTCCATACTCTTTATTATTCCTTGCTGTCTACTGGGATTAGGATCAGCTGGGCTTCCCCCCCCCCCGAGATTTGAGGTGCAACATTGGGTTATTTGATACATATATCTCAGACCTTTTTTCTTTTTTTGAGACAGGGTCTCCCTGTAGCCACTGTTGACCTGGAGATCACAATGTAGGCCAGACTGGCTTCAATCTCTCAGAGATCTGCCTGCCTCTTCCTTCCGAGTGCTGGTATTAATGGTTGAGTGCCACCAACCCTAGCCTCTGATTTTTAATGTCAGTAAGCACTTATCACTATAAACATTTTTCTTAGGGCTGCCTTGACTACATCCAAGTAATTCTGATAGGTTGTCATTATCAGTTTTCAGTAGGAATTTTAAAATTTCATCTGATTTATTGGATGACCCATTGTTCATTCAAAAATGTATTGCTTAGTCTCCAAGTATCTTTGTGGTTTCTGTAGTTTCTCATTAATTTCTTTTATTTCATTGTAGTCTGATAGGTACAAGGAATTAACTTTTTGTTTTGTTTGCTGAGACTTGCTTTGTGTCTTAGTGTATGATTTTAGAAAAAGTTCTATATGCTGTTGATAAAAATGTGTCTTCCCTGTCTGTGGGCGGGATATTCTGCATGTATGTTAGGTTGTGTTGATCGATAGTGTATTTTTAGCTCTAAGGTTTCTTTGCTTGTTTTTGGCTTGGAAAATCTAAATATGAAAGTAGGGTATTGAAGTCCCCCAATATTACTGTCAGGACCTACATGGCCTTCAGCGTTTGCTTTATAAAATTGGGGGCTCTAATATTCTGAACATAAATGTCTATAACTTTTATCTTCTCAATGAATTGTTTCCTTTATTAATATGTAGTATCCCTTTTTCTCTCTTATTAGTCTTGATGAAGTTTATTTAACAACAGTTATGCCTGCTTGTTCATGGTTTCCATTTGCTTGGCAATTTATTCTCCATATTGTTTTTAATATTGGTTTTTAAAATATCTTTGCTGGCTAGGTGTGTTTACAGTCCATTAGTTTACATCTTTTAATGGTGAGTTGAGGTTATTTACATTTAAGGTTATTATATATAGGAAGGGGGTTGCTATTTTCTATGATTTTTTTTTTTTGGTAAAGTTTTGTTTAGTTGAATTATTGGTATTTCTTTTCCTTTTCTAAGTTTTGAGGGTTTGCTGAATTGCTGTTTGACATGGATTTTTTTTTCCTGAGTCTAGTTTTTCTTTCTTTCTTTCCTTTTTTTTATTCTTCATCTCTTTGAGACAGGGTCTCCCTGTAGCCCCAGTTGGCCTGGAACTCGCTATGTAGATCAGGCTGGCCTTGAACTCCCTCCTGAGTGCCGGGATTAAAGGTGAGCACCACCACACCCAGCCTTATCTGTTCTTTTTATTGCATGTACATCTTCATGAATACACACGAGGGGAGCTATCTTTCTTCTTCCTCCCTATAAAGTATTCCATTAAGAATTTTCTGCAGTGACAGCTTGTCATGGCTTGATTTTTGTTTGCATCTGTAGTCCCAGCAGTTTGGGAGATGAGAAAGGACTGCTTGAGCCCAGGAATTCAAGGCCAGCTTGGGCCACATAGGTGATCTCATCACACAAAAAAACAATACAAACAAAAAAACACAGCACAAAGACTATAGAACCAGGGTCTTCTCTTTTCTATTTCCTTTTTCTCTCTTCCTCTGTTCTTCTCCTTTGAGATAAGTTATCCCTGTGTTGCCAAGCCTGGCAGGTGTAGATTTTTGGCTGGCAGAGGGCACAAAGATAAAACTGTACAGCTCTTCCCCTGAAGGAGCCAGCTTGCTGGTGGGGCCACAGACCAGGACTTTTACAGTGTATACCATGACTGCTGAGACAGAGGTACACAAAAAAAATAAGAAGACAGTGACTTCCTGTGCTTCAGTAAATTGGGAAAAACGTCACAGGAGTGGTGTAGCACAGGAATGGTGATATTTGAATGGAGTCGCAAAACTGAAAAGGGTACATTTATCACAAGGGGCACAAAAAAGTCTGGGAATTGATCCTGCTGGGCATGAGCACTGGAACAAGAAAGCTCATTTGCCAACAGCTTGAGGCCTGTCTGTGAAGATTCTTGATGACTTGGGAAGTCCAATGCCTTCATCTTGCTTGTCTTGGTGAACCCAAGCATGGATAACAAGTCAGGTGAGTGTCTCAACCTGGAACTGGTGGGTGCTCACAGAGACAGAGGAAAGGTCTCCTGGACCTCTCCACAGCTGGATGATGGGTTTTGGAGAGGGGTACCTGGAAGTTGAGGGAAAAGAAGAAATATTGTCAACTTGTTATTAGCTTGGGCGCCTAGATAAATGCTGGCGCAGGAAATGGAGAGAGCATGGGAGGCCCATTGCTGCCTCCTGGCAAGCTTCTATTTCTCATACCATCCAGCTCTTCTAGGAAGCCTTTCTACCCCGGGAGGCCCTGCCATTGTGTCTGATCCATTACAACTCTCACAAAGACATGTGACAGCCTACCTCACCACCTCAGGGTAGGAAAAGGAATGCAAGACTCATTCAGAGCCCCAAGAATCTCCAAGTTTAGGGAGTTTAGGGCAGCTTCAGTGCCAAGAGGGGGCACTGGAAGCAAAATGCCGTGGCAGTGAGTATCCTCCAAACACACTGCACAGTGGCACAGGCTGGCTGGATTTTGTATTCAGACATGCATGTGTCAAGATGTGAAAAATATCACGGCTCGGATTCAGGACAGAGGTAGAATGCTTACTGAGTCTTATGGTTTGAGCGTGAACTGTCCCCACAGGCTCTTGTGTTTGAACAGTTGGCTCCCTGCAGAACTTTCAGGAGATGGGGGCCTAGCTGCAGAAGATGTTAAGTCTTATGGATTATAGGCTGTGCCTAGTTCCTCGTGACACCTCTCTGCCTACCTGATTGGCCCAGATATAAGCAAGATGGCTCATACTTCCTCACCATGATAAACTGTCTCCTTTAAAATTGTGAGCCAAAATAAACCATTCATCCTTTAAATTGTTTCTTGTCAGGTATTTGGTCAATGAGAAAATTATTATACCTAGCAAATGTAAGACCAGGTCTGGGCTGGAACCCCAGAATTGAAAAATATGAGGATTTGCACTGATATCCAACACCTTATATGACATTGTAGAATACTGTCCTCGCAGAGTTAACAGTCATTACTATTTTAATTAAAGATGCTGTGATTACCTGCAAGAGACCCTAAGCAAGATGGGGCCCACTGAAGTTCTCTCACAGGAGTTTGGGGAGGGCCATTGGGCCCTCACCTGAGTACCAGCCACTCATTCCCTTTCACCCACTCCACTCCCAGTTGCATGTGGTTCTTCCCCTGCTGCACATGATCAGGAGAGGCACTAGAGTACATAGGAGGTGGAAAGGTAACTGAAGGGTGGAACTCCACTTATGCAGCTCTGGAAGGATGTTACCCATTGCTGGGTAGGGTTTTTCCATGATGTGGCTGTTTTGGAGACACCCATACTCCTGTAAGTAACCCCTCACCCATGCTCCTGGAAGTAAGTCCAGTAAACTCATTGGATCATCAAGCTAGATAAAAGGAAAAATTCCTGTGGCCTGCCATTGGTGCTCTATCTGCAGTGAGTAGGTGTTTATCCAGGATTCCCTAGGAAAAGTTAATGCAACAGGTACTAAGATTTGGCTTATACACAGTACTCAGGTAATTTAATTTTATTCGTATATATGAATGCTTCTATTATGTTACATTGAATATTTGAACTTTCAAATCCAGGTCAAAGTAAATCATACATACAGTTTATTAATAATCATGAAAATTTAGTAAGCACCAAAAGTATACTGCAATGGTTGCTACATAAAAGTGTAATTATTGATATAGTTCCCTGCCATTAAGCTTACATTCTAAAATAAAATACAAGAATGCTATTAGCCTACCTCAAAATTTCCGTAACTTGGGAATAGCTACTTTGGCAAATGGATGAGGCAAAATGACTTATTCCAGGTACAGTGTTAATAAGGCTTTGAGTATTTTACTGGTACCCATTTTCCCACTACATTAAGCTAACTAAGAAAAAAAAAGAGCACTTAGGAATTTGGTAAGAATGATGAATTATTTCAGATTGTCTTTTAGGAATTTAAACAGAGACACTTACTGCTCTAAGTCAGCAGACAGTGAAATCCTATGAAAAGTAAGAACTAGACTAAGTTTGTGTTCTACTCCACTTATACCATTTGAACTTTCCTCTTCCACATATAAAGGCTCCAACAGTACTCCTATCAAGGGAGAAAGTACTGCATCTAGATAAATTACTGTATTAGGAGCCTAGCAAGCCAAACTTCTAAGAAATATGAATTATTATTTTTTTTTTCGGTCTTTTTGAAACAGGGTCTCCCTGTATTCCCAGCTGGCCTGGAACTCACTATGTAGACCAGGAGGCTGGCCTTGAACTCACAGAGATCCGCCTGCCTCTGCCTCACAAGTGCTGGGACTACAGGTGTGCACCACCATGCCCAGCTATGAATTCATGTTTTTTGAAGTTAAACATAATTTTAATTTTTGTTAATTATCTGTATTGTGAAGGAAAATTTGTCACTTTTTTGATATTAAAGTTTTTTTTGTTTGTTTTTAATTCATGTTTTAAGAGAGCTGAGCAAAGACTGCAATGGGGCCTGTTGCTATGAGATGCCCAGCTATATGCAGCATGTAAGCAAAGGCAGTTAAGTTTAGTCCATGCTTCTCCAAAGTAATTAAGAATGTATTTAAGTGCTTGCTTTTCTGCTCCATATTTCTGATGTAGAAGTAGGTAGGAATTTAACATCAAGACGCTATACTACAAACTCTCCTATTTGCCTAAACGTGTGTATATTTCATAAATACTTTCAAGGTATTCATTGCTGGTCGTTATCAGCTAACAAAGGCACACTGAAGAAATTTTGGTTCTTACTGTCAAATGCAAAGACAATTTTATACTAAGAAACATAAACTATGTAACATTTTTAACCACTTAAAATTCTCTTAATTCCAAAAGAACATTAAGAAAAAAAAAAATGGTTACAACTTAGGTATCTGAAAGCAGAAACAGTATTATGTAATGCGAATTACCAATTTTTTAAAATGCATGCTTACAAGTATCTTAATGGCAGAAGAGTAGTATCCTGAAATATTAGTTTTTTGTATCTGTTCCTGTGTGTGTTTGTGTTGTGTATATGCTTGTGGAGGCCAGACATCAATTTTGGGTGTCATACTTCAGAAGATATTCACCCTGTCTTTTTTCATGTTAGTCTTTCACTGGGACCTAGGGCTCACCAGTTAGGCTGGGATGGCTGGGCAGTGAGTCCGAGCAATCTGCCTGCCTCTGCTTCTCCAGCACTGGGATTGTAGGAATGTACCGCTGTGCCCAGTTTTTCACATGGAAGCTGGAGATCAAACTCAGGTCCTCATGTTTGCAGGGCAAACACTTTACTGACTGAAATGCCTCCTAGGCCCCTGAGATATTCTTTATGGCAAAACAATTTAAGCGTTTTGTTTGTGGGCTTTTTTTTGGGGGGGGGGGCAAAGTCTCACACTGTAACCTAGGCTGGCCTCCAATTTATGGTACTCTTCCTGCTTCAGCCTCCCAAGTTCTGGGATACAAGTGTAAGTGAGTCACTATGCCCAGATCATTTTCCTCTTAATATCTTGGCAAGTAAACAAAAAACAAATGAACAACAACAACAAAAAGATAACACAGCAGTAGCAGAAATGTTTAAAGAATGTTCATACCTTTGCATAATGAGTTTATACAAAAAGAATGGTCCAGTTCAGGATAAAATTTCTTAGAAAACTTAGAATTCCCAGAATTCATTAATTTTGATCTAAAGTCAATATTCATACAACTCTCTTTCAATTTAAAAATATCGTTTATACTCTTACTTATAGTAAATGAAACCCAATTGTGAAATTTGAAGTGAAAAACTTAAAACATATCAACATCATTTTAACACGTCAGGAATTAATGTTCATGAGCTTCCTGAGAAAAGAAAAAATTTAAATTTAATTATACCAGTGGCAAATTAATTTAAATTTACAAACCTTAATCAAGGCATTTGTTTTTACTTGGTATTATGGAAACAGCTAGAATTCCTGATTAAGGTATGTATTTTTCTAAGGCAAAGCAAGTTTGATTATGTATGAGGCATAGATACTAACGGAGTTATAAAGGCAATACAAAGGCATACATATCCATTTAGTTTTATTTTTTAAAGACAGGGTCTCATGTGGCTCAGGCTGGCCTAAAACTCACTCTGTGGCTAAGACTAGCCTTGAACTGATGTGCCTGCCTCCACCTTCCCAAGTGCGGGGACTACAGGCATGTGCCACCATACCTGGCTCACATCTACCTTTTAAAAGTTATATATTCCAAGCTAAATAATATTTCATCTCATGTCCTATTTGAACACTGCATATTTCACATTAAGCTTAGAAACAAAATTGTGTAATATATTTGAAAAATACTTTCATTTTCCAATCATAAAGTATGCAGTATTTTCATATACTTGGTGTATATACATTATTATTTTTTTTTTGCTTAAAATTTAAGATTCTATATTAGCTAACTATGACAACTATGTTAAGTAATTGTATGAAGAAATTCATGAGAACAAAATAGAAAACAAAGCATAATGGTTATTACTGCATCTAACAAAAAATTAAGTAGTTTTGAATATATTTTCTTCCTAGTAATCTGTATTCTCACTTTCAACACTAATTTGATAAACATAATAAGACTGTGTAAGAATTGTTTTGGCTGTTTACTTATCTTTCCTATATCCTCTGCAATATGAGCAGACAATGATTTTCTTAGGAATATAAAGAAAAACAATCTTTGCAGTTTTTTAAAAATCTGAGTCATGTAAAAGCTGAGTCCTTTAAAATAATTATCTATTGTATATATTTATTTACTGTGTATGTAAGCACACACATACCAAGGAGTGCCTGTGGAGGTTAGAGGACAACTTGTGGGAATCAGTTCTCTCCTTCCATCACGTAGGATCCAGGATTAAACTTAGGTCATCAGGTTTGGCAGCAAGTGCTTTTACCCATTGAGCCATCTTGCTAGCTCCAAAGCTGACTCCATTAATTTTGAAAAATTACATTAAATTTTTTGGGAGCTTAGTTAAAAATGACCATTTATCACGTAACTTTTGCTGTATAGCCTACACGCCCATAAACTGCTATGGCTAGGCAAAGGCAGATTCTTATTTCATCTGTGTTTTAAGAGGAGCATAAATTTTAACAAGAAAAAGGAAATTAAGAAAACCATTGTCTCTAATGGTCTGATATAACTTTAAATAAGGGCAGATCAAGTTAAGCAATGTTGGTAATCCATCTTTGCCTAGAAGAGAAAAAAATACTGGAAGTTATTTTCTTCCTAAGGTCTCAGCTAGTTTCTTAAGTCTTTTCTTCAGCTCCAGTGGAAATTTCTCATAGCACTTCTTGCAGACTGGCTTCATGTCAAACTCCACAAATTTATTCCTAAAGATAATAATTAAAAAAAAATCAGTGGAAGTGTACCCAATATAGACATACATATTATAAGTGATATAATTTCATTGAACTATATATAAATGAAGACACCATAATGTACTATGTAATGATAACTATATTCATGAGAGTAAAGAGTGAAATTTGAATTTTTTTTTTTTTTTTGTCTTTTTGAGACAGGGTCTCCCTGTAGCTCCAGGTGGCCTGGAACTCACTATGTAGACCAAGTTGGCCTTGAACTCACAGAGATCCACCTGCCTCTGCCTCCCGAATGCTGGGATTAAAGGCTTGCACCACCACGCCCGGCTGTATTTTAATTCTTATTATGACAAATGTAAGAGATAAATGGTATCAGTTAAAAATAATGCCTTTATGTCAGGCGTGATGGTGCATGCCTTTAATCCTAGCACTGGGAGTGGGAGATAGAGGTAGGCAGATCTCTGTGAGCTCAAGGCCAGCCTGGTCTACATGGTAAGTTCCAGGTCAGCTGGGGCTATAGGGAGACCCTGTCTCAAAAAGAGAAAAAAAAAAAAAAAAAAAAGCCATTATAAAATGGTCCTTACTTGTCTATATGTAGGGAATGTGGAATGTTGTTTAAATGTTATTCACTAAATAGCTAATAATTCAGCTAGCTAAAAAGGAAATTTAATGTATGTATAATTTAGGTATTTTAAAGTGCCAGGAGAATCCTTTTCTTTTCTGAACTGTTGAGACAGAGTCTCACTTTGTAGGCCCGGATGGCCTAGAATGCATGGTGATCCCCCTGCCTCAGCTTCTGAATGCTGAGACTAAATGCAAGCCACCATGCCTGTCACCAATAAATTTATTTAAAGTGAAGACTTGGCTTTTATAATGTAAGTGCTTTACATTTTGAAGTTAAAATAATCTTACTTAGTATTTTAAATTGGGCAGCTATAAGGTTTTATCTTTCCCTGTATACTTTTATCTCCTAATTAAAAAAAAAATCACCTTAAATCCTAAAAATAAATAAATAAATAAAATAAAATAATGGGTTAATCGGGCTGTTTGACAAAAGGCTGGTTTAGTCATTCTTGAACAACAAGGTAACAACCCCACCCATGGTGTTTTCTGACTGGTAGCTGTATGGAGACTGAGTTCTTCCTTAATAGCTAGAGCACGTATGATCAATCTATCTGTAAACAAATCTGTAGAATACAACTTTTAGGATGTCTCCTAATCATCTCTTATGCATTCACAATAGGTAGGTGCAGTAGTTTCTTATTGCTGAAATTGCAACTCTTGAGTCAATACATAACTTTATAACTTGTTCATTTGCTGTGAAATCATATTTAGGAAGCATTCACAGAACAAGCTCAGTAGTACACTATTATCTATGACAATAATTATGAAATATGCTGACAATAATATATTTTAAATTTAATTAATTAATTTTTATTTTATGTGTATGAATGCATACAGGTGCATATCGGTGTCATACAGTGCCCATGGAGACTAGAAGAAGGAATCGGATCCCCTGAACTGGAGTTATGGATGGTTGTTAGTCATCATAGGTGCTGGTGACTGAACCTAGGTCCACTATAAAAGCAGTCTGTGCTCTTAACTGCTTAGCCATCAGCCCCTGCTGATATAGCTCTTAATGCATCTTAAAAGTATTTTAAACCAGGGCTGGAGAGATGGCTCAGTGGTTTAGAGCACTGACTGCTCTTATAGATGATCCGAGTTCAATTCCCAGCACCCACATGGCAGCTACAAACCGTCCTTAACTTCAGTTCCTCTTCCTTCCCTTCGGAAGAGGGAATCTGAAGCCCTCTTCTGACCTCCGTGGCACTGCACAACATGGGTGCACTCACATACATGCAAACAATACACATACACATAAAATAAAAATAATAAATAAAATATTTTTAAAAAAAGTATATTAAACTGAACCATTTGCTTTGAGGTAATTTTAAACATCAATGTTAGTAATAAATAATAATGTTAATAACAATAATAATTCCTAGCCACATATTGTAGTTCTAGCTGTCCTGGAACTGACTATGTAGACCAGGCTGGCCTCAAATTTATAGCAAGCCTCCTGTCTCAGCCTCCCAAGTGCTGGGACTACCGTTGTGAGCCTGGCTTTCCACCTGTTTTTCAAAGACAAACTAATGGTGATCCTAATTCAACCAGCAAATTAAATGCTTCAAGGCCAGTTTGATTTAAATACAGTAATTGAGTTAAAATAAATTTCCCAATATTTTCTTACAACAAAAGCTATTTCGGGATGAAAACTTGAATACATTATTCCTGCTTTAGAGAGACTGTTTAGCATGTGTTATTATTGTTCTAGGTTTATGTTCTCCTTTTAATTCTTCAACAGAAGGAAACATGGAGACTACAACAGTAAGAGTTCAAAGCACAATGGTGACCATGAGTGAAGAAAAAAAAAATGAAACACTCCTGCCAGTAATTCAACAGAATCTCGAAGATTTCAACACATCCAGTGAAAATCAGGAGTCAAAGTGAAACTCAAGGGAGTGAATTCACAAGCAGCAGCATGCGGCCGGGTGGAAAGCACCCACACAAACACTACAGGCTGGTTTGTTGTGTGATTACATAGGCTTTACTTAAATATAGGACATGCTAGGAGAACTCAGAATGAATATACATGGCTTTAAAAACTTTCAATACCCAGAATTTCTCAGTTAAACAATTTCAGGCACATAAACCAAAGATCAGCAGCAATTATTAGGATTAAAAATACTTTAAAACTTTCCCCCATTATCATTTAAAAGATTGGATTGTAGAGGCATCTATGCTATACCATGATTTAGAAAAAGGTGAGTCCCCAGATGAAGCAAATGTGCACACAAGCCAGTGTAAGTGTTGATTTTAATAAGCCTTACAATCTTAATAGTCAAGCAAAAGAACTGACTCTGTACAAGACAAATATTTCAATCTCTAATGGCCACAAAAACATGCCAAAAAAGAACAAAAGGACAGAGGCAGAACAAAAACATCCCAAGGGACTAACCCCAGAGAAGCAATGAAAGTGATGGTAGAAGGACAGAAAGTTCACAGACAGACTGGCTTTTTCTTTTTCTGCTTGTCCTTATCCTTTGCTTCTTTCTCCCGTTTGGCAAGTCGCCTCTTAAATTCTTCAGGCATTTTCTCATAACAGTATTTGCAGACTGGTTTTAGATCAATTTCAACAAACTTATCCCTTTAAGTAGAACAAAGAAGGAATAGAAGAAAGAACAGGAAACAGTTAAAGGAAGAACTTTGACTTTCTGAAGGCCTCAACATAAGAAGAAATAGGAATCAATTAATTTGGTCTTTAAAGTCTAGGAATATTTTCTTAAATATCATCTGCAAGCTTTTGGCTTTAGGAGTCTCACTGGACTAGACCAAGGACTTACTTGAGTGTCAGCTTGGTATTGCACGTGGAACAGGCAAAGCAGCTCACACACCAGGCCTTGTTAAGGGCAGAGACCACTGAGGAGAGAGAGATACCTGGTCACACGGGAACATTCCATTACAGGAGAGAGGGCTTCAGGCTTCAGTTTTCAACTTTGAAGCACAAAGGTGGCTGCTTCCCCAGGAACCTGGAGGAGGGCCTCAAACATCTCTTTCTTGAGAGGGTCCTTTATCTTATTTTACTTAGCTCAATGTCATTAAAGTGCTTTGACTCAATCTATTTTATTAATTTATGGCTATTTTCTCACACTATTAAAAATATAAACCAAGCACATAATGCCTTCCATGGTGTTAAGTTTCAATTTTAGGGAAGATTATTTTTTATCTTTTTTCTTTTTTTGCACATTTCTGTGTGTACACATGCCAGCATGTGTGTGGGTACACATGTGTACACATGCATCTGGAGGCCCAAGGCTGACAATAGGAGCCTTCCTTGATTGCTTTCAATCTTACGCATTGAGAAAGGGTCTCTCAACTGAACCTAGAGCTTGCCAATATAGTTAATCTGGCTAGCCAGCTTGCTCCAGGGATCCTCTCTCTACCCTCAGAACACTAGACTCTTAGGGAAGCCATCAGGCCCAATCAGCATTTACATGAGTGCTAGGGATCCAAACTCTGGTCCTCATGCTTGCACAACCCACTAAGCCATCTCCCAAGCTCTATTTTCTTCTTTCTTAACCTTTCATTTCCCCTTCTTACAAATCTAAGATACCAAAGACTAATCAATCCCTCTATGTGCTGTGGAGGGTAGACAACCTGGCTTGTATTGTGTTGCTCAGATGAGATTTTCTGACAAGACTTGAAGACTAACATGTTCTCTGCTGTTTCTGTCCCTACTACTGTTGGCCCACCATAGAAATATGAACCATATAAAAAATTTTAAAAACGCCACACTTTAACTCATTTAACTGTAGGGAAGTATTTCTTTCAAAGTTGACATAATAAAGTAACCTCCTTACCAGTCAGATGTCTCATATAGGAGTTAAGGAGTTAAGTTTTAATTGCAATGAACTGCTCCTTGAACTAACCTTTTCACTAACTGCATATGAGCAGTTTTTCACAAAGTATTTCCTGAGTTTGGTGATGTCTGCTGAGAACCATAAAGCATGCTGAGAACCAGGTTGTTAAGATCTTTGTCAGGAAATTTCTGGTAGAATTCTGTGATCATTAGCAAACACAGCTGCTTCCTCTCTGTTCTGGCCAATCTACCCTGCCTAGTTACCCCATGAGGGCAGTAAGTCCTAGCAAGGCTGTACACAGCTGCCAGCTTTTAGTAATCATAGAGTTAAAGTGGCTCTTCCTAACTACTACAGCCAGAACTTTCAGAAACTGGAAACATAAACAGGTCTCCGGATCTACCTGGAACAGCTCCACAATTGCTGGGCCAGCAAAACTTTGGCCATGGCTGACAGTACTATAGTAAACAAGTAATCCAACTTAGGCATTATCATCTACTGCTAGAGACAACTTCAGAAATATGACAAGGAAAGTAAGTGGTAATGACCACATTACAAACAACAGTAGCAATCAACTTTCAATCTCACCCAAGGGTTTTTAAACCAAACGGACACATAGATACCCACAGATACATACCATCACCTTCTATGACACGATTGCAGTGGAAACAAACATCACCAAATAGCTGAGAATGAAAACAAGTGGTAAAAGTTCAAGATGTGTTAGAATTAGCTTTTAACATTAAATTTAGTATAATTTATGTTCTATCACTTAAAAAAATAGCTGGCAGCTAAATTCTAGAATTTACCAGAGAGAAAATGAGTAATAAACTAGTTAAAATGAAAATTATTCTTATACCGAAAATTATTCACTTTTTATCACTTAAAAAAAAACCTTAGCCAGGCGTGGTGGCACACGCCTTTAATCCCAGCACTTGGGAGGCAGAGGCAGGTAGATCTTTGTAAGTTTGAGGCCAGCCTGGTCTACACAGTGAGTTCCAAGCCAGCTGGGGCTACAGGGAGACCTTGTCTCAAAAAGAGAAAAAAAAAAAAAAAATCTTTCTGGAGCTGGAGAGATGGCTCAGCAGTTAAGAGCACTGGTTGTTCTTGCAAAAGACCCAGGTTTGAATCCCAGCACCCACATGGCAGCTAACAACTATCCGTAACTCCAGCAGGGGATTCGACAGCCTCTTCTGACCTCCGAGGGCATTGCATGACATGGGTGCACTTACCTACCTGCAGGCAATACATACATACACATAAAATAAAAATAAATAAAATTTAATAAAAAAGTTAAAAAAAAATCTTTCCAGGTGAAAATTTGAGCACCAAAATAATTAATGAAAAATACAGGAACTTTTAAGTTCTTACAGATAAGAAATGGACAAAGGAGTCTACACCTGGGAATGGAGGGTGGCTCTTACTCAAGCAGACTGCTGAGGGCCACCTGATCAGGGAGGGCATGAATCTGGAGGAACTCTCATTTCCACTCAGAGCATGCAACATCATTGAATGCTAACAAATCTAGGGTGGACTTTGATGAGAAGCAGGATATTTATACAGTCATAAAGTAACTGTTTACAGGTTGTGTACTGAATGTGAGGGAAAAGGGCAAAGAGTAGCTCACAGTGCGATATAGCCAGGACCATGCATGGATGGGCACCAATAGGGCAGCGATGGGTATTGTGTGCTCCAGAGGAGAGGCTCCAAGGAGAGTACACCACTACCTGTTCAGTATTCCAGCCAAAAGCCCACAACGTCAATGTAATGATGGAGAACCAACAGAAAAGCCCGAGGGAAAAACAATCTATTAAGGATACTGGAAACATTCCAAACATTTGTAGTCCAATCTGGACTACATATCAAGTTCTAGGTCAGTTGGGGCTACAGGGAGACCCTGTCTCAAAAAGACCAAAATAAATAAATAAAACACTAGACTGACACTAATCTTGGAGTAGAAAAAAGTGTTACTTATAACATTATTGGGTTGGGTGTGGTGGTGCATACCTGTTACCTATAAATCTCAGCACTTAAAGGTTTGAGTCTGAGGCAGGAGGGTATCAAGTTCAAGGCCAGCCTCAGCTACACAATGGAGACCCTGTCTCTAAATAAATAAATAAATGCCTAAGTGATAAAAGTGAAATAAATGGATTAAAGTGTTATACCACACTGATAATTGTGTGAGAGAATTCTATGTTCTTGGAAAATATATATTGAAGCATTTAGGGGTAAAGGAACATGGTGGAATCAAATGCATATTATTAAAAAACATTATACTTTATATGCACATACAACTGTATAAAAATGTGAGTTTATGCAAGGATGCATATTAAAAATATTTTATTTTTTTTTAGTTTTATGTGTATGAGTATATTGCCTGCATGTACATTAGTGTACCTGTGTTGGGCAATGCCCGTGGAGGCCAGAAGAGGGTGTCAGATTCCCTGGAACTGGAGTTATGGATGTAAGCCACCATGTGGGTGCTGGGAACTGAACCTGGGTTCCCTGCAAAGAGCAGCCAGTGCTCCTAAGCACTGAGTCATCTCTCTATCCCCAAAGGATATATTTTTATATAGCAGATCGAATGCATGCCAATGGTGAATACAGGTAAAAGGCACATAGGTATCATTTGTGTATTTTATTTCTAACTATTCTGGGTCTCAAAAAATTAAAACAAATTTCCGTAGACCAATGCACATTTTTCCAAGAGATTTCTTTGCAGTTAAAATATTGATGAGCTTTAATTTACATATATCAAATATCCAATAAATGCAACCGTTACCTGATTATAGTGGGTTTCACAATAGGCCAAGCCCTTCCTCTCATAATGGCGATGTCCAAGAAATGGTTTTTCACATTTGGCACATACAAAATGCTGAAAAGAAATTGATAAATATAATGTTTGTGAGCCACCATGTGAGTGCTAGGAAATTAAACCTGGGTCCTCTGCAAGAGCAGCAAGTGTTCTTAACTGCTGAATCATCTCTCTAGCCCCATCTAGATAATTTTTAAACTGTCATATTTTATTTATCTAATAAAGTGACCTCCATGGTGATACAGTCTTAGAAAAGATAACTATCAGTATCAGAAACTTCAGTGGTCTCAATTCTGGTTTCTGTGAGTTTCTTTAAGATACAGTCTATTAAACAAGGCACATGAAAGAAGAGATAAGCATCTCAGTAGTACTTCTACCTGAAGATAACTGTTGCTGGATGTGGACCCTGAGGCCCTTGCCCTCAAGGATTTAAGAACAAAGTACATATTCTGCATTATGTTGGTATGTCACAATAGCAGTGATAGTCTAGATTTCTAATGTACTAAAAAGCCAACTGTTTTAAAAATGCAGAACTCTAATCTTTAGACTATTCTCATCTTGCTAGCACACCTGAGGCATGGAAACTCAAAGGAACTGGCTACCTTGTGCCAGTCTACACTCACCTCCACATGCCACTGCTTGCCCATAGCGTTCACTACACGCCCTTCAATAGGCCTCCGACAGGCACCACATATAGGGACCCCCATCTTATCATGGCAAGGCAGACAGTATAGTTCCCCTTTTAGTTCTCGGGCATCAGCAGTAAGCTCCTTCCTGTCCACAAAAAAAGACACTCAGCTGAATAACACTATTAAGAGACAAAACAGGTAGCCAACATATACAGCATACTTTCTACAAGGTTTTAAAAGATATTACCATAACAATCACTGGTAACTTCTATTTTTCCTCATTAAAGATGATCTTAATAACCTAAATTAATAGACTTGAGTGGGTTTCAGATTGCTAGTATTTTGTACTAATGGTAAGGTACAAGGAGAGGTCAGACATACACCAGCACATCAATCATATGTTTTTGTGGTTTTTTTTTTTTTTTTTTTCCCCACAGGGTTTCCCTGAAGTTTCAGCTGGCCTGGAACTTGCTTTGTAGACCAGGGTGACCTTGATCTCACAGAGAATTACTCGCCTCTGCCTCCTGAGAGCCAGGACTAAATTCATGCACCATCATACCTGGCTTGCATATCTGTAATCCTAGCACCTGGGAAGCTGAAGTAGGAGGACTGTGAATTTGTGGCCAGCTTGAGATATACAGGTGTTTATTTTAGTAATATAAATTATATTGGGTGAGGGGCACATGAGGCCTCACCTCTAGCTGAGGAACTATTGGTAGTTAATCATCACAGGGGGAAGGGGAGTCATTTTTCTTGGTCTGTTGCCAGTGATAAGTTGCCCATGATCTTGTAAATAACTCCACACCCATGCATATGCTAGTAACCTTAATTGAACTCAGTGGGTTATAAAAACAACATAAAACAGTAGGGGAGGTATGGTGGGAAGAAGGATTTCAAAGAGAGGGAGAAGGGGGTAAGAGGAAGATGGGGGTGATCTGATCAAAACACATTATATATACATACATATATATGTATATATAAAAAATGACAAAGTATAAAAAATTATTAAGATAAATAAATTATATGATAAATTGTCAAGTACTATTAAAGCTTACTGAAAAACTGACTCTGGATGTGGGACAGACTCACCTTGTTCCAGACTTCTAGTATGTTTATTCCAAGACTCCCTGTCCTGGGGCAAGCTGGCCCCTTGACCTTATTAAAGGGAGGAAGGAAAACAGCAAACAACTAATGGTATTAAAAACACTGCCCTTGAGAAGAGCTAAAAGGTAAAGCACTACCGACCATTGTTTATCCTATGGTATAAGATGCCTGCAGTGGGAATGAGAAGCTGGAGTGATGGAGAGATCATTTTGCTGTTTCTGGAAATCTCTCAATCAGGAACTCCAGCATGATCGTTCTGGCAGGCCTTCCCCAGTTATGTCTGTTGGATGGAAGCACTCAATTTGGTGATCTGCTACCTGCTACTTCCATGTGCTGTCTGCTCATTTTCTTTTACTTTGCTTCCTATCTACTTAATAAACTCACTCATTGAAAACCAAAAGCCTGGTTGTTATAGATCATTCTTTGTATAGAACATTATATAATTGTGATGGTCCTTCTAGAGGTCTAACACTAAAAGTTGGGGAGCTGAGGCTTTAACTCTGTGGTAGACCATTTGCCTAGCATGCACAAGGCCCTAGGTTCAAAAAACAATACAAAATAAAAAGACTGAAGAAAACAATTTGGTTTACCAGAGTAACAGAAATATAGATAAATGTGCTCTTTTACTTTAATTCTCTATGAAAGGGAAAACACTAATACCCGCAGTTGGCACAGTTGAAGTGGTCTGGGTGGTAAGGGTCATTCTTGAAGATTAGAGGCTGTTCATCAATGATGGCATGGCATTTCTGGCAGATGTATTTTCCAAGGCCTCTGGCTTTTTCACGATTATGACATGGGCGGCAAAGATGTCTATACAGGACCAAAATGGAAATTTAAAATCTTAAGTTCTTTTTAACCATTAGAAATATAGTTCCCATACCTCTGAAAAGAAATTAAAGAAACCATTTCCTTAAAAACTCTTTTGTACTAACAGAGCAGATTCAAACTACAGGCAACATTACTGTTCTACCACTAATAATCCATGGACTTGTATCAACTTCACCACTGCCCATGTCTCCCTGGCAGAACAGGGGGCATAAAACAACAGCCCGTCACTTGAAGTTCTGGAGTCATTTACTAGAGTACTAAGCAAGTCAGTACATAGTTGGTTCTGAATTCCTTTACTCTACAGCAGCACCTTACATCCCAAGGGGAAAGTGTATGTGACTTGAACAGTTCCTTTGGCCACCCAAATCCAACAGGGACAGCAAACTCCTACCTGCCAGCATTCTTGACAAATCCAATGTCTGCCAGTACTTCCTGGCAGAGGTCACATCGGAAGCATTCAGGATGCCAGCTGTTGTTCATGGCTTTGATAACCCGGCCAATAATAAATTCACCTGTGGGAAGGTAATGATAAATGTCATGAGGCATCTTATCTGCTATAAATATAAGCAAAAAATTGTGAGGAAAAATGTTTAAAGAGGGATTGTTTCCCCCTCCAGTACCAGGAACTGATCCTAGCATGCCTTGAACACTAAGCTAGTACTTTACCACTGAGCTACATCCCCAGGCCTCTAAAGTTTTACTTTTTATTTTGACACAAGATCTCAGTGAGTTGCCCAGGCTGTTCTCAAACTTGAGATCCTCCTGCCTCAGCCTCCCAAGTAGCAAGCCTGTATCACCAAGATTAGCTTATACTGAGGAACGTTAAAACTATGTCTACTAGATAAGAACTACATTGAAAATTATCTTTATTTTACATGAGGCCTTCTTTTTGATTTTGTGGTTATATTTTTTAGCTGTTTTATCACGTATCTGACTCTGGTTTTCCTTCTTCAATGTCGTGGGGTCAAAATGCCTTTTTGTTGTTTGTAGTCACTGTTGGCACAGTTATATAATAAATCTATAGCACTTTTTCCTTTCTTTTCTTCTTTGATGGTGGAGCTTGAACCTGGGGCCTTGTGTATGCTAAGGACATACCATACCACTGAGCATTATAACTTCAGCTCCTGCAACACACTATTTTTATTTTTGTTTTTTTGAGATAGGGTCTCACTAAGTAGCTCTGGCTAGCCTGGAACTTGTGATGTATGTTTGCTGGCCTCAAACTCACAGAGATCCACTTACGCCTGCTTCTGCTTTCCAAGGACTGGGATTAAAGGTATATACCACCATGCCTTGCAACACATTTTCTTATAATCCATACTTTCTTCCTTCACTAAGTTTTGTCAGCATTAAATCAGGTTTTCCAATCCCTAGAAACCTTCTAGTTGAGCCACCAGGGAAGTGACAACAATGTAAGCAAGTCAAGTACATTTGTAGAATACAAACAGCCAGCAGGCACTTTGATCCACTTGACTGAAGTCTTCCTTGTCTCTTCTGTGGCCAGATGGTAGGCAAGCAGGCTAAGACTATGTTAATATATGGAACAGTATTGCAGAAAATCCACTACAGATGTCCCAGCTAGTCCCTAAAACTTTTACCCCAATGTCCATAAAAATCAGTTCTCTCCAGGTTTTGATACTTGTCTAGTTTAGCATATATTAACAATACAGAAAAGAACAAAGTGCCTGTTATATTAGTTATAATAAGGATTTATAATTAGTTATTTATAATAAAAACATTGTAACATTTGCACTTTTTGGTGTTAAGTGACTCCTTGTTACTTTTAACTGTCAACTTGAGTCTCATGTCACTTGAGAGGGACCTAGTCCCAATTGAAGGATTACCCAGATCAGATTGGCCTGTGGCGGGATTGTCTGGATTGTTAATTATGTAAGAGGGCCCAGCCCACTGTGGGCAACACTATTCCCTGGGTAGGTGGTGCTTGGCTATATAAGAAAGGTAGCTGAGGGCTGGGTGTAGTGGCGCATGCTTTTAGTCCTAGCACTTGGAGGCAGAGGCAGGCATATCTCTGTGAGTTCAAGGCCATCGTGGTCTACATAGTGAGTTCCAGGACAGCTGGGGCTACAGGGAGACCCTGTCTCTAAAAGGTAGATGAGCACCAGCTGTGGGAGAGCCAGCAAGCAGCATTCCTCCATGGATTCTTCCTGCTTCAACTTCCCTCAATGATGGACTGTGACCCGAAGGACAAACTAATACATGCCCCTTCCTTCCCTAAGTTGCTTTTGGTCAGTGTCTTATCACAGCAACAGAAAGGAAACTAGGATGACTTAGATGACTTTGAAACATACTTTTTATTTATATTCAGCAGTAAAACTTACCACACTGGTGGCAGCAGGGAGCAAAGAGCATCTGGAAATCATGTTCACAGTACTTCCTTCCTTCAAACTGAAAGAGAAAATGCCAAGCACCATCAGCTTGCAAATATGAAACCACTATAGGAAGAAAGTAATCATTTTATGAAATATGTGCAAAAGTGCTTTACTGTTTTTTTGGAGCTTGGGATTGAATCCCAAACCTTGTACATGCTAGGCAAGCGCTCTAATACTGAACTAAAACCCCAACACTTACCAAAGTGTTTTTGAACTAAGAAAGAGTCAGAGGCTGGGGAGATGGCTTGGTGGGTAGAGCTTGCTGTACAAGCACAAGGATCTGATTTTGGATCCTCAACAGTAGAGCATGGCTGTGGGTGCCTGTAAGCCCAGCTGGGGAAAGGGCATCAGGTGGATCCCCAATGTTCACTGGCCAGCCAACCTAGTCTAATTGATGAGCTTCAGGTTCAGTGAGAAACCCTGCCACCAAAAATAAAGGTGGACAATGATCAAGGAAGACAACCTTAATCATGGGCCTCCACACATATGGGCACACATGTATATATACAATACCACGGTGTGGGGGTTAGGGGGAGGAATGGAACTGAGGGCAAGAGTGAATATTTGGTCTCACCTCTGACTGCTTAATTTTTTTGGCTCAAATATTCTTTTTTGGGGGGGAGTCTTTTTGAGACAGGGTCTCCTTGTAGCCCCAGCTGGACTGGAATTCACTATGTAGACCAGGCTGGCCTCAACTCACAGAGATCCACCTGTCTCTGCTTCCTGAGTGCTGGGATTAAAGGCATGTGCTACCATGCCTGGTCTAAATACTCTTTTTTTTTAAAAAAATTATTATTTTTATCTTATGTGTATTGCCTGCATGTAGGTAAGTGCACCTGTGTTATGCAATGCCTGCGGGGGTCAGAAGAGGCTATTGGATCCCCTGGGACTGGAGTTACGGACAGTTGTTAGCTGCCATGCGGGTGTTGGGATTCAAACCCGGGTCTTCTGCAAGAACAACCAGTGTTCTTAACTGCTGAGCCATTTCTCCAGCCCCAATAGTCTATTTTTTGTAAATTTGATGAAAGCTACAGATCCCTCAGCCCAGATAACTGGCATATATGTACAAACCCTTTATTATTATATCTAAAAATTTTTGCTCTAAGTTTAAATATTTACAAAGGGTACATATTCTAGCATATTTTTAATATTACTATTTTAAAATGACCAATGCTCATTTGGAAACAATAAAGAGCCAGGCATAGTGGTGCACGTATGTATAATCTAAGTTATTTGAGAGGCAAACCCAGGAGGATCATGAGACTGAAGTCACAGGGAAATCTTGTCTCAACAAAATAAAACAAATGCCCAAACCCAAATGAAAACAAATGTATTTCTTGGAAAATGTGCCTTGTAGAGATGAACATAGCTACCCTTTCCACTTAAGTATTTCTCCTGGATCCATGCCAAATCTGACTTACCAGGAAAAGTCAGAGTTCAGCTTTAATCCAGCTTTAAGTCCTAGTTGGTTGTTTTTCCAAAAACAACAATAAAAAAAAGATAAATGTGCTAATTTTCACAAAAATAAATCATGGAAATTGTTATGGTAGTAGCTGCCCTTGAATATTTGAGCCTTTTACTAAAATCATATGCCTCAAAATGAATATTGTTTTATTATCAAAATCCTTCCATACTCCGATGTCAAATCCATTTTAATGTGTGTAAGGTGTCAATCAATTTCCTCAATTATAGCTGCTGATTTGGCTTTCAAAATGTAATAAGCAAATCAACCATACCTTAATTGATAAAGACAGTTCTCATTATCAGAGCAGTCAAAACAGACTTTTTTTTTCTGCCAGAAAGTCCTTCATTTTATAATTCAAATTAATTAACTCTAATGTTCAATGTATTCATTTTTATTAACTGAAAATGATAAATTAATGTACTGCTATTGAATATTCCGTGTAATATATTATAATATAAGGCCAGAATTAGACAATGCAAAGTTAACTATATTCTTGTTGAGTGTGTTATGTATACACATAGAAATCTTAAGTTTACCTTTTGGTAGTAATTTTAAAGAAATCAAGCATAAAATTCAATTCCACTAATTTCATTACAAATGATCAGTTTGGGCTGGCAGGATTACACAGTGGGTAAAGGTTCTTGATGCCAAGACTCATGACCTGAGATTGTTCTCTGGAACCCATATGGTGGAAAGAGATAACTCAGTCTCTCAAGCTGTCTTCTGACCTCCTGATGGGGTGTGCCCATGTGCCCACACATACAACCAAATAAATAAATGTAAATACATTTTAAAAAAAGAAATGATCAACTTTTATTGTAATTAAAGAGACTTATTCCACAGACCTTCTGCAATCTGGACTTGCCCTGCACTGAAGCAAGTAGGAGGAGCTAAGAGACTGAAAGAAAGGTTTCTAGCTGGAATGCCTGGTGGACCTTGTCTGAGAGCTCTGATGCCTCACTGGTGTTCTCTGTGGAAGAGGGCCAGGAAGAGCACATACTCGGCCATAGGGTCACATATCTTCACTGCATCGAGGGGCATAAGCACACTCATTCAGCTGGAGATATAGTTCACAGCCTTAGGCCTGCCTCAAGTGACTGTGGTGGGGTCTCACAGGGCAAAGCAGTCATTGACGGACATGATCTAGAGCATGGGGAGCCAGGAATCTCACCTCAGGCCTGAGGCCAAGAGATGTTGCAGCAGATCCAGGTCTAGCTCCTGACCAATACTGACCTGGACGCCTCTCTTAGAGTACAGCCATATATCAGGGGCATGTCTCTAGCTAATGGGATGAAAGGGACTAAAACTGATCTCCCTTGGGAAACTAGGATGTAGGAGAATCTTCATCAGCCTTTGAGCAAAACATGAAGGATACTGAAGGAACTTGAATTGGTACACTACCCTGTCACTGTCAGGCATGTGTCTAAGAGGTCTCCTAAAGACAGTATTCTAATGGTAAAGATTTCATATAAAACAAGCTACCAATATTTCTAAACAAAGACCTCTAGATAGGCTGACTAGATTCACCAGAAGTGCAAGTAGTGGGGAATGGTTGGGGGTGCCGACAACACAGCAGACAGTAGCAGGGATATCAGAGTATAAGGGCTCTAGTTGGGGGAGGGAGACTATGGGAGGGTGCTACCTGGGAAATGGGTGTATAAATTAAAAAAAAAGTTCTTGAAGGAAAAAAAAATGTGTATCGGGCACAATTAGGAATTAAACCCATGATACTCTGAAAAAAAAAAAAAGCTACCTGGAAAAAAAAAAAGTCACAAAAAATGGTACCAGGTATCGTGATATATGCCTGTAATTCCAACTCTTTTAGACTGAGGTAGAAAGACCCTAAGTTCCAGACCAGCCTAAGCTGAAAAGAAAGACTTTGTCCTAAGGAAAACCAGGGGCAAGTGGAAGTGAGTTCAAGGCCAGCCAGGACTAAACAGTGAGCTCCACTCTCAAAAAAAAAAAAAAAAAGTCTGTCCTCAAACACAAAACAAAACCAGTAGCTAAGATAGATACTTTGGGCTGAGAGCTGGCTCAGCAGTTAAGAGCATTGGCTGCTCTTGCAGAGGGCCCAGGGATTCCCAGCACCCACATGACAGCTAACAGCCATTTGTAACTCCAGTTACGGGCACTACATGACACAGGTGCGCTTATATACAGGCAATATACTCATACACATAAAATAAAAATAATAATAGATAAAATATAAAAATATATACTTTAAGATGATACAGTATTTGTTATAAGACAGGAAATTAAACACTATAAAAATAAAATTTGGATTGATTATAATTTGAAGAACTTTTTTTCTTTTTTCAGGTTCTTGCAGATGTTAGGCAAGTGCTTATTGAGCTACATCTCCAGGCTTTGAAAAGGTTAATAAAGATCTTATTCAAAAGAAGTAGGTCAGGGGCTAGAGAGATGGCTCAGTGATTAAGAGCACTGGCTACTCTTGCAGAGGGCCTGGGTTTGGTTCCCAGCACCCACATGGTGGCTAACAACTGTCTGCTCCAGTTCCAGGGGGATCCAATGCCCTCTTCTGGCTTTTGTGGGCATTGCACAGCACAGGTGCTGGCAAAATACTCCCACACATAAAATAAACACAAATAAATAAAAAGTTTTTTAAAAGTAGAACATCATAGGAGTTAAGAAAACTGACTACTGCTCCAGACTGTGTGAGTTCAAATGCTAACACACACCCGCTGGCTTGCTCGTGACCTTGGGCATGCTGCCTACCTGCTCAGTGCCTCCTGAGTCACAAGCCTATATTGCTTTGGCTGTTTATCTGAGTTTTTGGTCTTTTTGAGACAGGGTCTCCCTGTAGCCACAGCTTGCCTAGAACTCACTATGTAGACCAGACTGGCCTTGAACTCAAAGAGATCCGACTGCCTCTGCCTCCCAAGTGCTGGGATTAAAGGCGTGTGCCACCACACCTGGCTCAAACATATTTTTTTAAGTTTAAAAGAACCCCCAAACTTCGTCTATGTGTGTGTGCCTGCATGAGTTTATAGGCACCACACATGTGCAAATGCCCATGGAAACTAGAAGAAGGCACTGGATTACTTGGAACTGGAGTTATAGGTGGTTGTGAGCCAACTGACCTGACATGGATGCTAGGAACCAAACTCAGGTCTCTGCAAAAGTGGTGAAGTACTGTTAACCTCTGAGCGATTTCTCCAGGTCCACTCAAACAGTTCCTTAGTTCCTTTTTTTTTCCCCTTTAATATTTTATTATTATTTTTTATGTGAATGAATGTATTGCCTGCATGTATGTAAGTGCACCTGTGATGAGCAATGCCTGCAGAGGTCAGAAGAGGGCATTGGACCCCCTGGAACTGGAGTTACAGACAGCTGTCAGCCACCATATGGGCACTGGGAATTGAACCCAGGTCCTCTGAAGAGCAGCCAGTACTCTTAATCACTGAGCCATGTCTCCAGCCCCCTCAAACTTTTACTTAATAAAATATTTCAAACATATACTTTTTTTGGGGGGGGGGTCTTTTTTGAGACGGTCTCCTGATAGACCCAGCTGGCCTGGAACTCTCTATGTAGACCAGGCTGGCCTCAGTCTCATAGCAATCTGCCTGCCTCTGCCACCCAAGTGTTGGGATTAAAGGTGTGGGCCACCACGCCAGGCTCTGGATATTTAGTTCACTGAATTATAACATCCTGGAAAGAAAATCATGCTCACAACTTCTTGCCAATGTTGACTCTGTGTCTATGTGTATGGGTGTTGCACACAGCATGAATCATAGCAATGACAGAGGTCGGGGGCAACCTTGGGTGTCAGTTGTTGCTTTGCACCTTGCCTGGTTCATGCTGCCTGGATTTTGGTGCAGACCAAATGTAGAGAGCATACCTGGCCAACTCCCAGCTACAGGCCAGCATCCATGTCCCTGCCTCAGACACAGCTATCTTGGGCCAGCCAAGAACAGGATGTGCCTACATTTGGCTTTTATTTATGCATTTGTCATAAACTGCTCTGAAGCAAGTGGGTCAGTAGATAAGCAGGGAGGCTAGTTTTGGAGTTTTCTCTCATTGGTCTTCACTTCTCAGTTCCAGCCTTCCTGAATAATCAGGATACAGTATTAGAGGAAATGAGTGATGAAAACTCTTTGTTAATCGTTCCATTATAACATTCATTATCAATGGGTCTTTCCTGTTAATACATTTTGTGATACGTAAAAAAAAAAAAAAAAAAAAAACACTGGGAAAACCAAACAAGAGGAGAGAAAAATCTGAAGTAGTAACAGAGAACTCAATCCTGGGCATGTTGGCTGGACTTTCAGCATATTAGGTCCCTATCTAGGACCTGGTTCTTGGCTCAGTCTATCCCAGTTTGAAAGATTTCTGGAATTATATCACTCTGTAACTGTTGGCTTTAATTCACTTGCAAAAATACCTGCTTACAGAAAAAAAAAAAAACCCTGCAATATTGTTTTAGAGGAGATAATCAAGGTGTCACAAGCTATACTTAGGAACTATTACTGGTGTTAGGACTTCTGGTTAAATTGGCATTTCCTCCAGAAAATGGAATTTATTAGCCCATGTTATCACTGAATAGTAGACTTATAATAATTACTCATATGCACTGGAGGATGACTGGACACACTGAAAACTTAGGGAAACCAGCACCGATCCTTTTAAATTTAACTACAGTATCAAGCTTAAAGATGAGTAACCATTGGGGCTGGAGAGATGGCTCAGCAGTTAAGAACACTGGTTGTTCTTGCAGAAGATGTGGGATCAAATCCCAGCACCCACATGGCAGCTAACAACTGTCTGTACCTCCAGTTCCAGGGGATCTGACAACCTCTTCTGTTTTCCCCGGGCACAGCACGACACGGGTGCACTTACCTAAACACAGACAATATATGCATACACATAAAATAATAAAAAAAAAATTTAAAAAAGATGAGTAATTATGCCAGGTGTGGTGCTAAAGATCAGAAATCATGCAAAGTGGCTCTTTGTAAGATAAAAGTCAGCCTGGTCTACATAGCAAGTTTCAGGTCAGCTGGGACTACAGGGAGACCCTGTCTAAAGTAAGCAAACAACAACAAATCAGTAATCATATATAACTCATATACTTAAATCTCTCTGAAACGAGTCTTGCATGAAAATGATGGACTATAAACAATAATGCCTGCTTTTAAAAAATATTTTATTTATTATTATTATTTTTATTTTATGTGTATGAGTGTACTGCCTACACATATATGAATGCACCTGAGTCATGCAATGCTACGGAGGTCAGAAGAGGGCTTCAAATTCCCCTGGAACTGGAGTTAAGGACGGTTCATAGCCGCCATGTAGGTGCTGGAAATTGAACCCGGGTCCTCTGCAAGAGCAGTCAGTGCTTTTAAATGCTGAGCCATCTCTCCAGTCCTATTATTATGGCTGCTTTTGTATGGTTCATGTAACAATAAAATGAGAGGATAAAAATTTGTAATACAGCTAGTGCAGTAACTGGCTCATAACAGGTGTTGAATAGTTACTTTAGGAATAAATATTAACTTAGAAGTCTTCTGAATACAGGAAAATGGATTTTAGTTTGGAAAACTAGTACTAATAATGACATGTGAAATGAATCCTGATTTCTATTACATGAAAATGATTATTTTCTTCATTGCAAGAGTTGAATGCTATACTACCTAGGATATTATGTATTGCTCTGGTGCTATTTTAAATTTATTTGTCAGTGCTGGGGATTGAGTCCAGGGCATCCTAGAGGCCAAGCATGCATGCCACTACTGAGCTACACCTCAAAGCCTGTGGGCTAGTTCAAATAAAACATACAAAAAAGCATACCTTTAAAAATTTTTTTAAATTATTTTTATGTGTATGACTGTTATGCCTGCATGTAAGTGCACCTGTGTCCTGCAATGCCTGCGGAGGACAGAAGAGGCTGTTGGATCCCCTGGAACTGGAGTTACGGACAGTTGTTAGCTGTCATGTAGGTGCTGGGATTCGAACTTGGGTCCTCTGCAAGAACAGTGTTCTTAGTCACTGAGCCATCTCTCCAGCCCCGCATAACTTTTTTTAATAGAATCCTTTTATTTCCTCTTTTTGAGATAGTCTCATGTAGCCCAGGCTGGTCTCAAATCTGCTGTATAGTCAAGGATGGCTTTGAACTCCTTGTTCTAGTTATTTTGCTGTGATAAAACATTGGCCAAGGCTAGCTGTGATGCTGCATGCCTTTAATCCCAGCACTTGGGAGGCAGAGATAGGTGGAACTCTGTGAGTTTGAGGCCAGCCTGGTCTACACAGTGAGTTCCAGGCTAGTCAGGACTATGGTAGTGAGATCCTGTCTCAAAAAACCAAAACCAACCAACCAACCAAACAAACAAAAACAAAATACCACTGACCAAAGACAACTTGGAGAGAAAAAGGTATATTTGGCTTTTAGATCCTGATCACAGTCCATCTCTGAGGAAAGCCAAGGAGGAATGCTGCTTAACAGTTTGTTCCCCTGCTTGCTCAGCCCAGATCCACCTGCTTAGGGATGGCACAGTCCACAGTGAGTGAGCCTTCCTACATCAATTAGCAATCAAGAAAATGCCCCATAGACATGCCCACAGACCAGTCAGATGGCTAATTGAAAATCTTTTTTCCAGGTATGTCTAGGTTTGTGTCAAGTTGACAAAAGACAACCAGCACACTCCTGATCCTTCCTGTCTCCACCTCCCAAATACTGGGATTAGAGTCATCATGAGACATCAGATCAGTATCAGTCTTTGTGCCAGAGACATTCAAAGTTAAATGGAAGACAAATATGGTAATAAACAGCTATAATAAAATGTAAAAGTGCTCCATGTTAGAGATATAAGTTACCCTGTGGACTTAGAGAAGACACAAAATGAAATAGACAAAATTCAACTGAGAACTGGATTAAAGTAGGTTCTAATACCTTTCCTATTGCAAGCCTATGTTTTCAAGGATGTTTCCACCTCGGCAGGGATTAAAGGGGACTGACACAGTATGAAGGCCAGTGTTCCTTCTGGAGCCAGATCTCTTTTTTGACGTGTATTAGGTGTGCATACATGTTCATGTGTTGGTGTGCATGTGTGTGGTCATGTGGAAGCTAGAGGTTGACATCCAGTATTTTCCTCAATTGCTCTCCATTCATTTTTGGAGACTATTTTACCACATCTTGAGGTCACTGATTTCAGCTAGAAGTTGTCCAGCAAGTCCCAGGGGTCCTTCTGTCTCCTGAGAAATGGGACTATAGACATGACGTCTGGCTTTTTGTGTGAGTGCTGGGGATCCAAACTCAGGCCCTCATTTTACTGACTAAGCCATCTCCCCATATTTCTTGGACCTCTTTTGTGTGTGGTGGGAGTCTATACTGAGTTCCTATGATTACATGCTGCTTTGGCATCCACTGTGAATATAAGCTATATTTTCTTACAACAGAGGCAGGGCTCAGTCACCCTGGCCAGTCTATAATTCTTTGCCTCCTGGCTCCTTTGTACAATTGATTCAGATGTCTGCCACACACTTCCTGCAGTCAGCTAGATGCAGCTGAGTTGGCCAACCAATTCCCATGCCTAGCAAGGATTGTGCAGATGTAGATGTCACAGAAGGCCTTCTGAAACTTGTGTGTATGCTTTAAACCTACCAATAAAACTTTCAAGCCGGGTGTGGTGGCGCACGCCTTTAATCCCAGCACTTGGGAGGCAGAAGCAGGTGGACCTTTGTGAGTTCAAAGCCAGCCTGGTCTACATAGTTCCAGGACAGCTGGGGCTACAGGGAGACCCTGTTTCAAAAAGACCAAAAAAACCAAACAAACCCCCCAAAAAACTCTTCACAGCAGACATGTCCAGATGCCTGCATTCTTTGGCCCCTGGGTACTCCACCCATACCTATGCTTTCCTAACCTGTGTGTATTGACCTCCAGGTGTAATAAAAGCTTTATATTTATCTTGCACCTTCCCTATTTCATCATAAAGATCTTAAATCAAAACAGTCTCACCTGGATGATTTAGAGATTTGAGTCTTTTGTCATATTCTAAGATTTCCCCAAGTTGAGTGATAACAGTCTTAACAGTACACACTCCCCCTACCTGCCTTGCCACAGCCATAGGGAGTTGCTTTTTCCTTCTCTGTGTCAGTAGTCTGACCTGCCGTCACTACCATCTACACCTGGGAACTCCTCTCCCTCCTCTCTTCTCTCCTACTGTTGGACTCTGTCCTCTCCCACTCTGTTCTGCACCATGACTATCACTCCTCATTGTTCACAAAAAGATTTCCACTGGAAGGAAAGAGAAAAGGAAAAAAATCTTCCTACTGGCTAAGGATTTTATTTTTTTCTGACAGGGAATGTATGTTTCTGAGATGTAGTGGGAACTCAAGAATGTGTATAGTAGTGAATACAATTTCATTCTGTGACCAAATGTTCAATACTATTTCCTCTAGTTACATTAATACAGACATTAGTATTTCAGATACTCACGAGTGGCAAATGGTATTTTGCAGATTAGCCTGGAAACCTCACTCCTAGGAGGATTGCTGTTATAGGAAAATGCTGCCTCAGTGGTAACAATCAGCTTACTAATGACCTTTACAAATTAACTTTCCTTCCCTCCTGCAAAGGCATGTTTTTGGTTCTCTATCCTTGGACACTTAAGAACTGGAGGCAAAGAAATGTGGATTTGGTGAAGTCTGGGGCCAGCTAGCTCCAGGCAGGCTCAGGATCAACCATCCCACATAGAAAAAACAAACAAACAAACAAAAAAACAAAATAACTTTCCTTCCTCAGGCACGGTAACAGAAAAATCTTAAAGTCTGGTAGGCAAAAAAAGAAATCAAATCAAAGAGCAGCCATCTTTAGCTGTACAAGAGTCTATATATTAATAGTATTATATAGAAAACAGATGTTTGTAAGTCTGTTAAGTGGTGTGGGGGCAAAAGTAAACTGCTAGGTTGCCCTCTCCCATCAATCCCATCTTCACTCATAGCATGTGGTAAGCTGCCCCAGGCTGCTCCCCCCTTCCCCAAATACAAGTTTGCTGTGGGAAAAGGGTTGTATAACAGTAAAAATACTGAATATAGCACACAAAGAAGTACAGATCACATAATAATATCAAAAACACAAGTGTTTAGAAAACTACTCAAGACACACAGAAGAGTTAAAAAGAATGTGTTTCCTGAAATAACATTTCCAAACAATATTCTATTTAGAAAATAAATGCATGGAAACTCCTACATGTGGCTTGGAAGTCATGGAGTAGGTGATTTTTTTTTTTTTTTAAAGGGAGGATGTTTTAAATGGTATTCTGATAAAGGAAGACAGATAGGTGTGGGCAAGTTCTTTGCAGGCACAAGAATGTGGAGAAGCCAGACATACTGCTGCTGCTACAGGCAGTGAAAGAATTCTGTATTTAGTGAGGAAGTACTTTGGTCCCAAAGGCAGTCACAGGGTACTATGGATTCTGAAATAAGACAAATTGTGCCAGGTGTGGTGGTGCACTCTAATCCCTGCACTTGGAAGCAGAGGCAGGCAGATCTCTGTGAGATCCAGGCCAGGGTAGTCTACACAGTGAGTGTCAGGCCAGCTAGTGCTATACAGTGAAGCCCTCTCTCAAAACAAACAAACAAACAAACAAACAAACAAACAAAGAAGATGAAATGATGAATGGTAAGCACACATGAGAATCCCATTTAGGCTGCGGCCCACATGTTTTACATGCATGCCATCACTGACCTTTCCAGGTACCAAATATCTGGCATGTATATGGCACTTCAATTTAACACTTGGTAATGCATTTGTGAAAGTGAAGGACAGCTAAGTTGACTCACCTCATAGAAGAGTCCTTCTGGAAACTGCTGGAAGCACTGAGCACACACAAAGCACTGTTCGTGGTATAGCTCACCATTACTATTCACGATCTTCTCGGCAGGTGCAAAGCCCCCCTTGCAACGCTCACATGTGGCGCTGGCCAGGGCATTAGCCATGTTGCTGTAACATACAAAGACAACAAGTCACAGACCATCACCCTTTAAGTAGACTTAAGACTTAGATGACACGAAGAGCAGAGGAACAAACTTTTTTCCTGTTTTTTTTTTTTTTGGTCTTTTTGAGACAGGGTCTCCCTGTAGCCTCAACTATTGACCAGGATGGCTTTGAACTCACAGATTCATCTGCCTCTGCCTCCCCAGTGCTGGGATCAAAGGCATGTGCCACCATGCCCAGCTCCAAGGAACAAATTCTATCAAGACACAAAAACTAGTATTTTATCTATAAAGCCTGGTTTCACAAGTATTCTATCTCAAAATGCCCCAGTCTCTTTACCCTAGGGACCTTAGATTATGAAAGGGCCTCTTTCTTTGCTTCTGTTTGACTTGAACATTTTTGGCATTCTTCTTAAGTGTTAGACACTAGGAACAGAGATCAAAATCAAGAGTTGCCCTTAGCTGTGTATATGCTTGTAGTTCTAGCTTCCTCAGGAGGTTGAGGCAGGAAGGTTGCTTGAAAGCAGAAGTTCAAGGATAGCATGGGCCACATAGCCATAGTGAGACCCTGTCTCAAATAAATCAGTAAATAAGTAGCTTAATTAAAACACCTGAGATAACATCTTTACAATTTTTAAATTTATTCTTTGGTATAAATACAACTATTTAGATCATATCCACCTCTGTCCCCCCTGCCCCACCCCAACTTCCCTGGGACTTCCCAGTCCATATGCCCAATCTACTAAGTCCATTTAGTGCTGTCTGTATTTGCATGGGCATAGGGCCATACTGCTAAAGAAGACTGACTTTCCTTCCCCAGGGGCTATCTACTGCCAATAGCTCCTCAGCTTGGGGTGGGGCCTTATAAGCCCCCTCGCTCCATGACATAACATCTTGACTCAATTTCTTTCCCTTTCTAGAATAGAATCTCAACTTCATGCAATTGAACACTATGTCATACCCAAACATAGACTATACCTTTGATCACTTCCAGTTTTAAAGAAACTGCTTAAAAAAACTCTCAACACAGGCTAGGCGTGGTGGCACATGTCTTTAATCCCAGCACTTGGGAGGCAGAGACAGGCAGGTATCTGTGAGTTCCAGGCCAGCCTGGTCTATATAGCAAATCCCAGGTCAGTTGGGGCTACTCGGGGAGACTCTGTTTCAAAAAAACCAAAATAAAAGCCTCTTAAAACTAGACAAGATGTCTCAGTCCTATTAAATGTGTTAAGATAAACAATGAATACTAAGAACATAAAATGTACCTTAAAATCCCAGAATTTTATATGAGATCATTTTCCAGATAAACAGGTTCAGAGGTAGATGACTAGCTCAACATTATAGAACTAACTACTTTTTTTGAGGTCTTTTTTTTTGAGACAGGGTCTCCCTGTAGTCCCAGCTGATCTGGAACTCACTATGTAGACCAGGTTGGCCTTGAACACACAGAGATCTGCCTGCCTCTGCCTCCCGAGTGCTGGGATTAAAGGTGTGTGCCACCAGGCCCAGTCAGAACTAACTACTTAATGGAGGGCATAGGACTAGAATCCAGGTTCTCTGCTTACAGGGAATCACAACCTTAATTCTGGACACTTGAGAGTATGCATCAGGGATGTGATCATGTTTTATAAATCAAGAAAATGACCAGGCTGATTGACTCTGACAGATCCCTCATGAGCCATCCCACTACATCTGGAAATCCTGGATATAGTTAATGCATGCCCTCAATTTTCTCTAACCATTGGTCCTTTGGAAGAAAAGCAGCATAGGTTTCACGTATCTATTTTTTTTTTTTTCTGAAAGTTCTAGATAAGGAAAAGATTCCCTATGCTGGCCAAGCTGTCCTTCATAATTTTATAAGCTGTTTTTATTTCAGGGGCCCATTCAGAGTACAAATTCTTCTTCTACAAGCATGTCTAATCCCCTAGCATAGCTTCTGACCTTCCAGATACTGTATTAGTTCATCCTGTAAAATGAACTGATACCACCAAGGGTGCCAAGAGACAGAGGGGATGGACAGCCTCTACAGACATTTTAACCAACTGCCTTGCTCCCATCTGTTTTCAAGTTTGGCTATTTCCTTAGCAAAGGTGGTACGGTAACACTTCTCCATTCCATCCCAATGGAGGACAGCTCTACACTTTGCCTTCTTCCCTCAAACGTTTCAAGGAAACTCTATCTTATAACCTTGTCACCATAACTTCACGTTACATCCCCATGTTCACCATCTCTCACCAATCAAAACTCAACTATAATTAGTAGGCTTGAATATAAAATATAAATGTCACTGGGAAAAAAAGGTGTCTAAGATGGGGTTCAGTGAGATGGCTCAGCAGGTAAAGGTACTTGCCACCAATCCTAATGACTTGAGTTTGATTTCTGGAACCCACATGGCAGGAGAGAACCTGACTCCAGCAAGTTGTCCTTTGACCTAGACATTGTGCTTTACCTCTCTAAAAATAAGTAAATAAAATATACTTAAAAAGAAAAGAAAAGGAGGCAGCCTCACTGCGGGGTAAACCTAGCCTAGGCTTCGTGTAAACATATTTCCACTTTGTCATGTCAGAATTAAAATCTGTAGCTTCCTTCTATCTAGATGAACTGTGGCAGTTTTAGTAAAGCTCTTAAGAGATCTGCACATCCTCCTTTCTCATCAAATTCACAAGTGTGGCTGAGTGAAGGATGGCAAACCCCACATCTGCTTAAGAATTCTCAGAAACTGTTTTGAGGCAAAATAATTAAAAGCATAAACTACTTTAGAAATCAGATAATGCCACTAAAATGGATGGCAGCATTTTAATTCTAAACTCTCGCAGGAGACCCCAAACCTCTGTAATCTTAATGAACCCCCCCAAAAGCTGGAGAACATTTCTGAAATGTCCTGATTCACCACTACTTAACTCAATGGTTGTCACGTTACCAGATACAACTCTGTGCAGAGTGCAGAAGCCTACTATGAGAAAGGAGCTTCAGACAAAATAAACATTTACAAAATTTGAAAATGTAAGGCAATGCCATTCTTTCCTCTATTAACACGTAATGAGATTACTGCTACTTTTAATTGAATTAATACACATTTATAATTTTTCTCAGTTTCAATTTCTCATTAGTACATACTGATTAAAGTTCTCTCTGAATTTCAATACTTTATTGTATTTATTTTGGTAATGCTGGGGCAGTATAAAGAGGACCTCAGACCAAAATGCTATAACCACTGACCTGCTCAAATTCATTACATTACGGACTTTAGTAACAAAAGAAGAAAAGGGAAACAGCAACCATTTGGGAAACAGCAACCATTTGCCTTCCTACTGGCCATTCATCTTTCTCCTTCCTTTCATCTTTAAAAAAAAGTTTTGTTTTTTGTTTTTCTGGAGACAAGGCTGCATGTAATGTAGGCCAGGCTAGCCTCAGATACCTGATCCTCCACCTCCCAAGTTGGGATTACAGGCATGTACCAACACGCCTGGCTCCTCTCTTGCCTGTTTCACAGATATTGTTCACATTTTTATAGTTGATTATATATATGTATATCTATCTATCAATCAATCAATCAATCAATCAATCAATCTATCTATCTATCTATCTATCTATCATCTATCTATCTATCTATCTGAGAGAGAGAGACAGAGACAGAGAGAGACAGGGAGGGGGAGGGGAAGGAAAGGGGGAGGGAGAGGGACAGCAGTCAGCACACACAGCCAAGGCTTATTAAAGTGAAAATAACACTCCACACAACACATAAAAGATAGACTCCTCATGAGGGAAGAGGTCCAGACCTGGAATACCCTACAGCTGATTATATTACTTTTAAGAGACAAATCATTAGAATGGTTACAACTAATTGCCTAATTTTTCAGACAATGTTTTTCACTAAAAAGTGTCGATGACAAAGAAACCAAAAGCCTTTCAGCACAGGACCCTAACTGGCTAGGCATGCCTGATCTCACCATCACTTCTACAGGCCGACCTCACACAATAAGCTGTAATAAAGCTTTCAAGTTTCTCCAGTACCTCATTAAGTGAAACAAATTTTCTACTCTTAAAATATAACAATGTACAAAATGCAATTATCAAATGTCTTCAGAGTTTATTAACCAGCTCAAATATTGATCATAGAATAATTCCCTAACATGTTTGCCAATGTAATTTTTAGTTTCATCCAACCTGCTCTTTGAGAACTTTTAGAATATGTTTTCCTGTTATGGATTCTGACAACATAACTGCTAACTTTCTTATGAACAAGACAATGAAAATATACCATCATTTGGAAGACAAGGGCTTTCTATTCCTTCTGGGAAGGTAGCATTTTCCTTGACATCTATATGCCCCCTGATGGAAATTTTACAAGGCAATCTATGAACCACCCTGAGCCCTCAGCACACCCAGGAAAAACCCTGCTAAATAAATCACATTGGCCCTGATCAAACTGGCTAGGGGATCCAAAGCTGAAAAACTTGACATCTGAAAGCAGGGAAGGGGAGACTCACAATTTTGCATAAAAGTCACAAAACTCCTTGTAGACTTTGACATCGCTGTGCCTGCGCTGCAGGTTTGATACAGCTCTCTCGTCTTCATTCCCATTAGCCTCGTGGACACTGTTCAGAACTGTTTGGGGGATTTCTTCATTTTCTGGGATGGTGCTGGGGCACATGCGGCCTGTGAAAGCCATTGTGCAGGCTTGAGAGCTCAGAGCCTGGGACGCCAGGGCAGGATATGAAGAAGAGAAACAATCCAGGCCTCCAGCTTCCCAGCCAGGGTCACTCCCACTGCTCCCACATGCGTCATCCGACTGCCAGGGTTGCTGCTGACTCTTTAACTAAGAGCTCAGTAGCATAGCCGTCTGGCTTTACTGAGGCTTTTGAGAAGCTCTCAAAAACACTTCACATGGTTTGGCAATCTTTTTCTAAGAAATTCTCAACTGGGTATGCACAGAATCTTTTAGAAAGCTTGTAGGACATCCCCTGACAAGTTCCAGTGAGTATCTGTGAGTCCTTGAAACCAAGCTCTATTTTCTTCTATCTATTGCCTTCTATTTATTATCTTAAGAAAGAGCACAGTAAGGGCGTAAATGAATGGATGCAAGTGTAAATAGGAAAGAGCTAGAGCTTAATTATAACTCTTCTAGGAAACCCAGGCTAATCCTGTAAGGAACTAAGGAACTATCACATGCTTTGGTGTTTCTGTTATATTCAGTTCAAACTACTGTCTTGTGATTGAGTTAGCAATGATAATGATAATGGTGTAGCACAGGGCCACAAAAGGGTTCAGGTGATTGTGGTTCCAGTCCCTTAACCTGGTAAGCCATCCCACCCAAAGCAAAAGGGAACTTGTGAGTAGGCAGTGATGGGTGCTTGGAGGCCACATTGACAACAGGAGAGCCAGGACACCATCAGCACATAAGCAACATACAGCAGAGACCCCAAGTAACACATCAGCATAGCCCTAGGAAATGAGTATTTTAATCACAGAAGCGGAAACCAAGTCGCAAAGGGATTGAATAATAGGTAGGGGGTGAGTTTAAGACTTAAACCCTGGGCCCAACACAGTGGTGCATGCCTTTAATCTCAGCAGAGGCAGGCAAATCTCTGTGAGTTCAAGGCTAGCCTGGTCTACACAGTGAGTTCCAGGCCAGTTGGGGCTATAGGGAGACCCTATCTCAAAAAGACCAAAAAAAAAAAAAAAAAAAAAAAAAAAAAAAAATTTTTTTTTTCCTTGAGACAGAGTCTCATGTAACTCAGGCTTGCATCAAACTTGTGGTCTTTCTGCCTCAGCCTGAGGAGTGTTGGAATTACAGGCATGAGCCACAATACCCTGTATGTGTATTTATTTTATTGACTGTACCTGTTCACATTTATGTGGTATAGTGTGACATTTACAAACACAGACACACAGACACACAGACACACAGACACACACACACACACACACAAATTGGTAATGATCAGATCAGGGTAATTGGCTTGGTAATCCAACACCCCAGTCATCTCAGTCCTAAGTCATTTCTTTGGGAAATTCTGGGAACATTTAAAATCTCTACTAACTATTCTGAAATATTTAATCAATTATTGCTAACCAAGGTTATCCAACTCTGCTATAGCATTCCTAACATTAGAAGTTATTCCTCTGATATAGGTGCACCCTGGTTCCCATTGACCATCCTCTTTTCATGACTCTACCCTTTCCCTTTCTGACCAAATGAGATGCTTACTGAGGATGGAAGAGACAGGGAATGGGTAACAGAAGACAGTTAAAATACCAGTTAAGGCTATGTGATCAGTTACTGAAATGAGGCTGCAATTGTCACAAATATTTGTCCTATTTTTGTACTATCATGTTAGGCAGAATTATGACATTATTGTCTTCATTTGGAAATTAAACATGACATAAAGAGATATGATTACATAAATTATAGGTGGTGGACATATGATGGTTAATTTGACTGCATCTGGAATCAACTATGAGACATGCCTATAGGGGTAGGTTTGTAAGAGCATTTCTTGGAAGGATTAATGGGGAAGGAGTCCTCCTTAAGAATGGGTAGCGCCTTCTGGTGGCCCAGAAATAAGGTTTGACAGAAAAGCTTTTTGCTTACTTGTGCTTGTCTCTTGTGGGGGAGTACATCTACAACACTGCTGCTACTGCTACTGCCATTAGAACCCAGCTTTTTGGCCTTCCAACATGGAATGAAGACCAGTGGATCTCTAGGAATCCTCCAGCACAATGGGTCCATTGAGGTATCTAGCTTCATGGACTGAGAAGCTACTAGATTCTCAGCCTCTCTTGTGAATGTCTGTGTGAAGACAGTCATTATTGGACTACCCAAACCATAACGATGTAAGCTAACTTAATAAATCCTCTTTTAACTTATATATTAAGTTTAATGGTCCTGCTCTTCTAGGGAATGTTGATTAATGTGCCTCCCAAATAGCTGGGATTCCAGGTGTGTGATATCATGTTTGGCTGGTTTTCTTTATCACAATTAGCTGATGGACATTTTGGTTATCCTGCAGATGTCCCTTTAACATACTGATTTCAACTCCTTTGGATATATATCCAGTAGTGTGATTATTGGATCACATAATAGTCCTAGTTCTAGTTTTTAGAGAAGCTTTGGTATTATTTCCCATAATAGCTGTACTGATCTTTAAAAAATTTTTGTTTTGAGCTGTACTAATTTTCATCCTCACCAATATGAGAGTTTCCCTTTTTCTGTATTCCTATCAGTAAATTTCTTTTTTGAGCTAAAGTTTCATATACCTCAGGTTGACCTCAAATTCCCTATGCAGCCACAAGTGGTCTTTAACTCTTTTTATTTTTTGGTCTTTTTGTGACAGGGTCTCCCTGTAGCCCCAGCTGGCCTGGAACTCGCTATGTAGACCAGGCTTATCTCAATCTCATAGAGGCCTATCTACCTCTGCCTCCTGAGTGCTGGTATTAAGTGTGCCACCATGCCCAGCTGGCCTTTAACTCTTGATTTTCCTGCCTCCATTTCCCAAATGCTAGTTTTTTTTTTTTTTTTTTTTTTTTTTGATAAAAGCGGTTTAACTATGTTGAGATATCTCACTGTCTTTATCAGAATTTTCTTGATGATTAGTAATAGCGAACATTTAAAAATGCTAGTTGGCTATTTGTGTTGTGCAATGCCTGTGGAGGTCAGAAGAAGATATCAGATCCCCTGGAAATGGAGTTATAGACAGTTATTTGCTGCCATATGGGTGTTGGGAACCAAACCTGGGTACTCTGGAAGACTAGTAAGTGTTCTTAACCACTGAGCCACCTTTCAAGTCCTTTGCTAGCTATTTGTATAAGCTTTTTTCAGAAATGCCTATTTAGGTCACCTGACTCCCTGACCCTTTTTTTTTCCCCTCTTTTTTGGGTGGGGGGATGACTGAATCTTGCCTGGGCCCTCCACATGTTAAGTGCTTTACTGAGTTATATTTCAACATTGTCTGTTTAAATATGATTTTTTGTTGATGAGTTCCTTATTTATTGTGGTGGTTTGAATGAAAAATATACCCTATAAGCTCAAGTATTTGAACAGCTTGTCCCCAGTTGAAGGTGCTGTTTGAGAGGTCATGAAATCCTTATTAGTTGTGGTCTTTTTAAAAATTTATTCTTTTTATTTTAAGCATATGAGTGCACTGCCTGCATGTATGTAAGTGCACCTGTGTTGTGCAATGCCCACAGAGGACAGACGAGGGTGTCAGATCCCCTGGAATTAGAGTTACTGATAGTTGCTAGTCACCATTTGGGTGCTGGGGATTGAACCCAGGTCCTCTGCAAGAGCAGCCAATGCTCTTAACTCCTGAGCCATCAGCGGGTTTCTCTTGCAGAAAACCCAGGTTCGGTTCCCAGCACCCAATGGCAGCTAACAATCATCTGTAACTCCAGTTCCAGGGGCTTTGACACCCTTGTCTGGCCTCCAAAGGCACTGTTACGCAGATATAACACTCACACACACAAAATTTAATTTTTTTACTCGTTTATCATTTCTAACAGGGTTCTTTTTTTTTTTTTGAGATGTCTTTAGGTTTTCTATACATAAAATTGTGCTGTCTACAAATAGACAATTTGAACCTTCTCCTTTTCTGATCGCAAGTGTGGAGATAAGAGGACAACTTGAAAGAGTCTGTTCTCTCCTCCATCATACAGGCTCCAAGGACTGAACTCAGGCCATAAGGCTTGGTGACCAGTGCCTTTACCTATTGAGCCATCTCTTAAATAGAAGTTACTTCAATATTGTTTTTTTTTCTTTTATCAATGATATTATATAGTATCAAAATATTTTACAACTCTTTAATCAATCAGTATAGCAATTTGTTTATATTTTTCTAGATCACATTCTTTCTTATATGCCCTATCACCCAGGAATATCTTAATTTTGATCCACAGAGAGAAAAAGAGGCTGAGGTTCTGAAGGAAAAATAAAAAGATTATCTCCATCGCACTTCTTTATATTAGAAGCAAAAGACCCAATGAGTTGATTCTCAGCATAAACACAAAGGAAGGAAATTCTTTATGGGATTTGTTTATTTTGTATTGAAACAAGATCTCACTGTGTAGCCTTGGCTGGCCTGGAACTTATTACATAGATGAGGCTGGCCTCAAACTCATAGAGACTTACCTGCCTCAGACTAAAGGCATGTATCACCATGCTAGGTCCTGTTTGTTTTTGTTTTTTGAGACAGGCACTCACTTAACAGCTTAGGCTAGCCTGGAATTCAACAGTAATTCTTCTACCTCAGGATTTTAAGATTTAAGATGGCTAACTAGCCATCACAACGGGCTCTAAGGAAATTCTCTGTACCTTATATAGCTATTTATACTGCAACATGAGAGGGGCCCAAGTGAGGAGCCACCAACTAGGAGCTTAGGATATAGCATCCTTGACTGTAAAGATGAAGGTGAAGCAGTTTAGGGATTTTAGGAGTAACAGCACAAAGAGGCAACTATAGTGGTAAGATCTGCACACTGCACCCTGCTCACGTTGTTCTACTGTTCACATCATCATCAACACAAAATTCTTACTATGTGCTTATGATGAATCCTAATAAGTGTATCTGTTGGATGAATGAAAAGTGAGTATAAATCACAACCTCTGCTTCTCTGAGAATACAATGTGGTCAGGGAAATGGTACATAAACACATAATGATTTTTTTAGCTGGGCATGGTAGTGCACGTCTTTAGTCCCAGCACTCTCAAGGCAGAGACAGGTAGATCTCTGTGAGATTGAGGCCAGCCTGTTCTACATAGCACATGCCAGGCCAGCTGGGGCTACAGAGAGACCTTGTCTCAAAAAAAGACCCCCCCCCAAAAAAAACCCATAATGATGATTTAGTATATAAGTATAAAATGAAGACTTGTAAGGGCTAGGATAGCTTAGCTAAGAATGCATACTGCTTTTGCAGAGGACCCGAGTTCAGTTCCAGTACCCATGTTGGGCAGTTCACAATCACCTCTAACTCCAATCACCTCTAACACCTCTAGCTCTGGGGATCCAATGCTCTCTGGGTTCTGTAGGCACCTGTACTTACATGTGTAAGGTACACACACACACACATATTATAATCTAAAAGAACTAAATTCTTGGTGAGTGCTCAGTGCTCTGAGTAAGGATCAGTAACCATGAGACCAGTGAAAGATTGGGCGGCATCATTTTCCCAACAAGATAATCCCAAGAGTCATGTCTCTTTTTGTGCCAGCATGGAGAAGCACTAAAAGAAGTATACTGTTATTGCTCAAGAAGATCATGAGAGCAATTTAAGGTCAAATGAACACCACTGCTCAAGTTTACACCTGTGTATTTTGTTTCTTTTATATCACTCTGGCATTTAATAACTCCCAGAAGTACAGTCTTTTGGGATTGTAATTAACCTCAGAAAACTTTATCCCCACATTCTCAAGTAAAGCTGCTGTCATCATTCCACAGCACCAAAATAGTTCTCAGGGTGGGAGGACGTTTCTCACAAATATCCAGAAGTTCCTTCTTCTGAGCAAAGCATTTATTAGGTGACTTCTGTTGAAGATCCAGGGTTGTGTGAGGTCCTTAAGAGTTTCTCCCCAGGGGCTGGAGAGATGGCTCAGTGGTTAAGAACACTGTTCTTGCAGAAGACCCGAGTTCGAATCCCAGCATCCACATGGCAGCTAACAACTGTCCATAACTCCAGTTCCAGGGGATCCGACAGCCTCTTCTGTCCTCCTCGGGCATTGCATGACACGGTGCACTTACCCACATGCAGGCAATACACGCATACTCATAAAATAAAAATAATTTAAAAAAAAGTTTCTCCCTAGAGGTTTAATAATCTAATTAACCTGACTCATTCATCATCAAGGCTTTGGAAGTCTTTGGAAGATCCTCTAGGACAGGACTGAACCCTAAATGTTTCCTTAAGCCACCCAAAGTAGAGAGATTTCTATTCCATGAATTCATCATTCAGATCATTACTGTGGGCCAAACTTTGTCATTCACTTGAGGATGGAGTGTGGGCCCTGGCTGAGCATGCTTAATGCCGGCTGGGACAAACCACACACAGTTAACCACTCATGCTGTTAGTCCACTCTAGTACCGCAGAAGACAGCTGTAGAGCTTCAGATTCCACTACTCTGCTAACTTCATGACTGAAGCCAAAGCAAGCTCTGCCTCTGACTTTATGTCAAAGATAATTAAGCTACTTAGAGATGTCATACAAAGCATTGCAGCTGTTTCCAGGAGCTCAAATATTTTAAAAAATTTGGACATAATTATGAATAGAGTTTCCAAAAGCAGCTTTTCTGGTTGTGGGCGTGCTAGGGATTGAACTCAGAGCCTCATACAAGCTAGGCAAATACACTATCACTAAGTTAAATTCTTAGTCCCCCAAAGCACTTTAAAATGTTTTTTTTTTTATTTTACTTCGTTTTAATTTCAATGTAACATGCAGTAAGAAAAAAAATTAACAGGATTCTTTAGCACTTACAATGCATACAAAGAAAAAGGATCTTAAAAGCAATTTAGTTCTGATTTAAGAAAAAGCTCTAATTAAACACAATAAACCTATTTCCAAATATTCACTTTGGACCAAAATTAGTGAGCATTTGGTAAATATGCCTGCTGTTTATTTGCAGTATTTTTATATAACCTCTGATTATATAAAATGGGGCCAGCCCCCATTTTCCTAACACAGCAGGGAAGACATATACATGTAATAAATTAAATTAAAGGAAGAAATGGAGTAGAGAGACCTCAGGGCTGCAAAAATATGTACATTTACCTTTTCCAGAACTAAACATTTCTTCCATAAAAATATTAAATAGCCAAGCCTATAGAACTAGGGCCAGGGCTACTTCAAATATAACTTCTGTATTTTAAAAAACATAGGGCAGAAAGCCTTTTGGGTGATATTTATACATTTTAACATAATATTTCTAGGTCCCTAAATGAATCGTGAAGCATTATGCAGAATCAACAAAGTTTATCTTCTTAGATTATCTCTTAATTTAAATCTCTAGTAAATATGGTAGGTAACTACATTAAAATGTTTTTTAATTTTTATTAAGAGTGTAGGAGTGTTTTGGCTACATGTATGTAAGTACCCATGTCATACAATGTCCATGGAGGCCAGAAGAGAGCGTAGGATTTCCTAGAACTGGAATTACAGGTAGTTGTTAGCTGCCATGTGGGTGTTGGGAACCGAACCTGGATTTTCTGCAAGAACAACCAGTGTTCTTAATCTGAGTCATGATTTTGCTTTTTAAAGACAGGGTGTTACTACAAAGTCCAGGATGGCCTGGTAGACATTATGTAACCCAGGCTGGCCCCAACCTCATGATCCTCCTGCATGCTGGGATCATAGGCCGATACCAATGACCATGCGTGGCTTTTAAAGTATTTTTTACTGATAGTATCTGTAAACTATAATTCTTTTAAATAGCCATGATTAAGTTATATCTGTTGCTACCAAATACTGTGTATGGAGGGTTTAAAAACTCAAGCCAGAGCCAGGGGTGGTGGTGCATACCTTTAATCCTGGAAGCATAGGCAGGCAGATCTTTGTGAGATAAGAGGCTGGTTTGGTCTTCATAGCAAGTTCTAGGCCAGTCAGGGCTATAGGGAAACCTTCTCAAAAAGACACAAAACAACAAAACAAAACAAATACCAGAAACATCCAAGCCAGTTATTCTCTCCCTCTCCCTCTCCCTCTCCCTCCCCCTCCCTCTCTGTGGCACTCTTGAACTAGGGCCTTGTGCATCCCAGGCAAGCATTCTACCACTCAGCTATACTCTCGGCACAGAATTTTTAATCTGCTGTCTTAACATCATTAGATTCTAAGATAGTTAGCCACCCAGATCTGTGGGTCCTATATCCAGAGTAAAGGGAAATAGATCAAAAATATTGTTTTAAAATATCATCTGTGAAACAAACAAACAAAAAAGCAAAAAGAACACAAACAAAAAAACAAAAAACGGGCATGGTGACACACACCTTTAATCCCAGCAGAGGCAGGTGGATCTCTATGAGTTTGAGGCCAGCCTGGTCTACACAGTGAGTTCCAGGCCAGCTATCTGGAACAAACAAAACAAACAACACAACACAACAAAACAAAAACAAAGCAAAACAAAATAAAATCTCATTTGTGGGCAGGGGAGATAGTTCAGTTGGTAAAGTGGTGTGATGTAAGCATGAGGACCTGGGTTTGATCTCCAGCACCTACATAAAAATCAGGCCATTGTGATACTCACTTGTAATACTGAGACAGGCATATGCCTGGGGCTCCCTGGCCAGTCAGCCTACCATAATTGGTGAACTCCATGTTCCCACTCATGGAATGCTGTCTTCTGGACATGGCACAGTTGTTGCTCTCTTGAACTGTCAGCACCTATGATTACCCAAAAGAGACCTGCAGAATACTGGGCCCATTTACTTTGTCATGGAAGAGAGGAGAAAGGGGTTCATGAGGTCTGGCCCCTCTCCAAGATTTGTAAGCAGTTAACAGTTACTTGGGGGAGAGGACTCACAAGGTCTCATTCTTCCCCAAAATTTATAATCAGGATTGTTAGGGGAAGGGTTTAATGAAGCCTCAGTCCTCCCCAAGGACATATAGACAGTTAACTGACACTGGGGAGAAAGAGATATGCTTTCCTCCAGTAGTATTGCTGCCTATAAGTTACCCATGCTCTTGAAAATAACCCTTCAACCATATTCCTTTAAGTAACTAACTTCATGGTTGCACCAAGCTAGAGTTGAATGTAATAATTTCTTTGTTCTGTCCTTGGTACCCTTTCTTGGGTAAATAAGATGTTTGGTTTGTCCCCAGGAAAAGTTCAGACAACAACCTATCTCAAAAAACAAGGCCCCAGGGGCTGGGGAGATGGTTCAGTGGTTAAAGGCATAAGAACCAGAGTTTGGATCCTCAAACACCCACATAAATGAGGAGTAGGCTTGGTGGCCCACCTATAAGTCCAGCCTTGGAAGGCAGAGATGGGATCCCCAGAACAACCTCGCTGGCCAGTGAGACAAGTCACATCAGTAAGCTCTTGGTTTGACTGAGACCCTTGCCTCAATGAATATGATAGAAGAGCAACAGAGGATGATTTCTGACATCAACCTTAGGCCTCCACATGCACATGCACCCATGAGCACCTATACATGTGCTCATACATGTAAACAAGATACACATACAGACACAAAAATTTAAAAAGAAAAAACCACGGTGAACAAGTACTGAGGAATGACATCTGGGGTTGACAGGTAACCTCCATACGCCTGTGCACGCACATCCCTACACACGTGTACCCCCCCCATGAATACACACTCACACCTGCACAGCCTTAAATACACAAAAGAAACTGCATTTGTACCAAAAATGTAGCTTTTATATGCCATCATATTAAATGACCATTGTTTATTCCATAAACAATACTGATTATTTGCAGAGCATTTATATTGTATTGAGACGCAGAGTATACAGATATGATTTAAAAGGTATGAAAGACATGTGGTAGGTTCTATGCAAGTACCAGGCCATTTTATATAAGGGCCTGGGAAACTGTAGATATTGCTCTCCCCTGGGTAGGGTACTAGGGGAGAGGAACAGGGGAGGATTTTGGAACCAATCCCCAGCCACCACTGTGAGGAATGACTACAGAATGTGAGTGCTAGGAAATGCTTTATTCACTCCAAAACTAGATTTTCAAAACTGATCATTCAATCAAGAACTTGGAAACAAGTACTAGAATGAAGCTCCTTCAACTGCTACCAGATTTCTGTCATACTAGGGTATCCAAATCATTGAGGCGGCCTGTTACATTACCATTTGGCAAAATGAACTATTTCACGATAATTCTCTATTTCATTTAAGTGTTAATTTTAATATGATCTTCCTCAGAGTACCACAAACAAAACTAAGATTTGTAAGCAAAAATAATGGAGATGGAAAGTTCTATCCCATTTCCAGTTTCTGGACAAATACACTGTGCTTTCTTTCAACAGAGAGTGAGGAAGCAAAGACCACCCAGAAAGGGATACAAATTTGCAGTTAATATACCATTTTGCACTGTTTGTTAAGTTATTACCTAATTCCGAATTGTATAAGGTAAACAAAATTTATCACCACAGAGGCAAGAGCCAGAAAGTACTAACACCTATTTTCTTAAACTAGTTTAAACAGAATAAAAATTTTTGCACTAGTTTTGTTTATTGGGATTACTAAAGGGAAACACATGCACTTTGACTTTATTGTAGTACTGGAATATAACCAAAGAGATAAAAATGGGAAAAAAATCACTTAAAAATATAAAATGACTGGATTAAATGACCAGTTACCATCTTGCACTGCTAGTGCCCCATTCCAGGGTCAGAAGACCACAGTCCAAGAATTATAACAAAGTTGTAACTGTTGTCAGGCTACTTACATCTTATTGTTCCTAAGAACTGACCACTGAGACAAAACTTATATAACAGTAAGAAACTATCTTTGATATCAGAGATAGAGTTAATTAGTATCATATGATAAAATTAATATGATGCTATTCAACGGCAGGTTGAAAACTTTCAAGAAGGAAGCATACTTTTCCCTAAAATCAGCAATTTGAATACAGTAAATTCTAGCACATGCAGGTGGGGCCATCTCTCCTCTAGTGTTTGCAGAAGAGAGTGACTACTCAAGAACCACCAGAGGCCACCAGGGCACTTGGGCTCTGCTCAGTGCCCACAAGGGCGTGTGAGAGAACCACATGTGCATGCTCCACAACATCAGAAATACTCTGTTCAAAACTGGTACAAACACTGCAAAGCAATAGTTCAGTTTCTCAATCTTAACCAACTTAAAAAATACTGATAGCCTGCTTAGGGATCCATTCTTCAGGCAGCATCTCTCTCTGGGTAACCTCTAGATGTTTTTTAACGTGACTCAAGCAAAGAAACCTATCCACAAAAGACTGGTGTATAAAAGATACAAGCTCAGGAAGGTGAAAAAAAAGAGTTGAAAGGTGAAAAGGGATCAAGATCATTCTCTCTTTCTCCATGATCTTCTCTGATATTAACGTTCTGAATCATGTGCAGAGAGAAAGCAACAGTGGTTTAGACTGGTGACATCCTCCCCTCACCACAAAACAGAGCACAGCTGCCCAGTTGCCTGCGCCCAGCCACCTTTTCTTTACCATGATATATTCTTCCCATTCAGGTAACTCACCATAAAGAGGACACAAGACTAGACCTGGGAAGCTGCTGAATGAGCACCAAAAGTCACAACCATTAATGGCAGAACACTGAGAAATGGCCGGAACAACTGGCAGCCTGTTTCTGTACACCCTTGTGTGCAGATCCGTATATGGGCTAGGGTGGGATATCTAGCCTGCACGTTAAACTTGGCAAGCTGGATGTGCCCATCCCTATCACTCAATAGTAATATAGTTTATTACAGAAAATATATAATTGGCAAAGAAGAATCACTATTATTCCCTTCAGCTAGGGACTGTGCATTCCGTTCAATAGGCATTACTTTAGGGAGATTGAATACAGTGTCCTGTACATGAGTGCCCCGAAGTAGGAGCTGTTAGTCTTTGTACCCTGCATGGCACTAAGCATCCTCTTCATATGCAGTCAAACAAACTACATACTGGTGAGAGATAAGAGGGTCACCCTTTCCTGGTGCATTGCCCTTCCTGACACCTACACAGCTGTCTCAGAGACAGCTCATTTAACTACAACCACTGCAGTGAACTCCTTAGGTTCTCACAAAAAATTTCCACTGAATTCAGAGTTTGGTCCATTTAAACAATTCTTTAACATTTTCCTTCATAGGTTTGGTGACTTTGCTCCAACTCTTCAAATGGTTTCCCTGCAAAATGTCCCTGTAGGAATTCCTTCACTGCTCAAGTCACTTCTTCTAATTTTTATTGGGATTGCATTAATATATTCTTACCTCTAAACATCTTTTTAGAAAGATATGTCCTGACCAAAATAGTCACATGAGAGGAAGTTCCAAATATAGAATAATAGTATTTTTAGCTGTGTTGATCTAAGAGATGCCCAGATTACCAGAGAAACCTTTCAGCGTATCCAGGAGCTCTTTATATGGCTATGGTGGCCCTCAGCACCAGACTTTCTGGCTCTAAGTTACATTCTTATTTTAGTTCTGACTCAGCAGAGCTATCTCACTGAACACAACTGTCAGCCACACTGGGAACAGGAAACTAGTGGGAGTTTTTATTCTGTGACTAAGCTTAATGGTAGGCATATTTCACTGACAAGGTGAAAGAAAATAATGAGAAGGTCAGTAAGGAGGAACAGAAGTAAAACATTTCACTCAAGTCAAAGAAACAGCATTTTCCTGTTAAAATTCATACACCTCCCATTTCCAGTTATTTTCCTGACACAGAACACACAGACGCATACAGTTTTTTTTTTTTTTTTTTTTTTTTTTTTTTTTTTTTTTTTTTTTTTTTTTTTTAACATACTGGGTTAGAACACAGAGAAATTAAAAACTTCTTTTTTGCTAAAAAAGTTTTTTCTCAGTTGGGCATGGTGGCATACACCTTTAATCCCAGCAGAGGCAGGCGGATCTCTGTGAGTTCAAGGCCAGTCTACATAGTGAGTGCCAGGCTAGCTGGGGCTACAGGGAGACTCTGTTTCAAAAAGACCAAAAAAAAAAAAAATTCTTGAATTTCAAATTTTGTGAAGTGGACAGAGAAAGGCAAGGGATTAGTTTAGCTGCCATGACTTAGACTTTATCACGAGTGTGATGAAAGATATGAGATGACCTAACAAGGTCCCAGGAATCTGATGGAGGCCAGGTGGTGCAGCTGTGCTGACAGTCTGACCACACGGAGGCTGTCACCTCGAGTGCTCTTGTTTTCCTGTTCTGGTTCTTCAAAGCAGTTCATAGGCTTCTGTATGAAGGGCTTTGCGCATTTCTTTCATTCTTTTTAAGAGGAATTCTATAAATCTGGAAATAGTGTATACAATTATGGTAATTCTCACCTCAGACAGGCAAATGCCCTGTGGAGCATCACTGAAACATCTCTGGGTGCTGGTCATGAACTCACTGTCCCTCCTGCAGCACAATTTTTTGTGAGGAGCACTATAGCTGTGTCAGAAGAGGGCACTTGAGAGAAGCTACAGGGAGTCTGTTCCCGGGAAGGCATACCAGGCTTCAGTAGCATGTTCAGCCTCTCCAGTGTCCAGCTCCTGCAGTATATGGCAGTCAACCTCCTTGCAACAGTGTGTTGGGCTCCTGTGGTACCCAGTAGCAAGCAGCACCCATTCCCTTAGCAGTTTTCCAAGGTAGAAGTATGGATGGGCATGAAGTTGGGGGCAGGAGGGTGTAATTCCCCTTGGAGACTCTTGTAGTCTTACAGGATAGTGGCTGTTTTATGGCAGCTCATCTCATTCTATTGCTACTCCAACATCCATTAAGGATTGGGCTAGAGATGGTTCAGTGGTTAAAAGTATTTGCTGCTCTTGCAGAGCACTAGATTTTGGTTTCTAGCACTCACATGAGGTGGCTCACAGCTGCTTCTAGCTCCATCTCCTGGGGATCTGATCCCCTCTTCTGGCTTCTATGGGTACCTCACTCTAGTGGCATACATTCACACAGATGCATACACATAAAAATAAAATATAATTTTAAAAAGCTTTTCTTTTCAGATATTAAACTTTACTTTTCAAATTATTGTGTGTTTAACTCTCCTGCTGTGACTAAGACTGACAAAGGAAGTCTGTTGTCAGGGTCCTGTAACTGAGGAGTTCTCAGACTTTTGGGCCTCTTATCCAGTAAGAGGAACTCTCACTCAGAAACTTAAAACAGCAGTATCTGCTACTGAAGCCAGGAAGGGCAGGGAGGAGTGGGTGGCCAAGTAGAAGTGCAGCCCAGTGAAGTGGTCAAAGCAAGTTCTCGTATGGACACATTAAGCAAGGGACAACTGAAGAACATAAGGTATTCAGTGAGTTCTCCTGCTTTAGCAGATGAGGAAGCATCACAGCTGGAATGCAGTAGTCAGAGCAGGGTTGGGAGGGAAAACAAGCCCCAAGAGGGTTTAACACCAAGGGAAATAGGTAAAATGCAATACAATAATGGTCTGGGCTATTTCTGTTATGAAATAAACTTTCAGATGACACATCACACCTCATTCTCTCTTCTCCTTCCCCATTATCTGTCTCCGTCCTAGTTCCCAAAGATATAACAATTAAATCAATCAACAGGCATGCTGAATTAGCCTGAGTCCCTAAAACACAAGTGTTGTGTGAAAGAGGGCAACTGCCTTAACAGAGCAGAAACCAGCCCTGCTGCTATCCCTTCCCTTTTCCCTTTTCCATACATCTTGGTAGGAGACCCAACCTGAAACAAGACAGTGACTCAAGTGCCTTCCTAAGAGTTCTGTTCAGTGTGCTTCCTCCTGCCCATTCTGAAGGAAGTCCTTGAACCTATCCTCTGCTGCCATGGAAGAGGCAATCGTTTCTACTGCAGCCATGAACCTCTAAGAACAGTGTGCAAGAGAGAATCCAACAAAAGGCTGGAGGGAGAGAGTGCACTGTGAAGCTCCAGCAGATTAGTTTCAGTTATTTTTGTAATCAAAGAATAAACACACACAGGTATGCCATGGTTTATGTTTGCATGTATACCATTTAACATTTCATTCCTTAAAGAACATAAAAGGAAAGCTGAGCATGGTAGCTCACACCTACAATCACAGCACTTAGGAAGCAAGGAGAGGCAGAGGGATCATTGCAAGTTCCAGGCCAGCCAAGGCTATATAGTAAGAGTGAGGTCCTGTCTTAAAAAAACAAAAACAAAAAAAGGGAGGGAGGGAGGGAGGAACACATTGATTGACTCCTGAAGCTGGGCTTTTGGTGGCTGCAGTTTGTTTGCCTTCAAGGAAGGAAGGAAGGAAGGAAGGAAGGAAGGAAGGAAGGAAGGAAGGAAGGAAAAGATATGAAACTTGAGAGTTTTATAAACAGATCTGTCACTAGGGGTTTCAGTTCAGGACAGTAAACATACACTTGAATGGCGCAGGGCCTAACAGTCCTTTAACTTGAACCTTGACCCAAGCGTTAGTAAAGCATAAGAAAGAACAACCTAAGAATGGAATTAAAAAACTGTACAAAGTCAAATGACTACTTTTAGAAAACAGAGAAAGAAGGTAAGTTTTCAAAAGGTTAGAATCTACCAACAAACTAAATGATAATGTGTTGAGAAAGGTTCAAATAACCTAATAAAACCATATGGACTGAAGGGAAGTGACAATGCTGTCTAATCTCTAATGATGGCTATCTATGTTAGCTATAGGAGAAGTCAATGATTTGTGGCTGTGGTTGCAGCTCAGTAATAGAGGAGGTCCTGAATTTGATCCCCAGCACCATAAAAGAAAAACAAAAAGTAAATAAGCTGGGTGGTGTGGTGTACAACTACAATCCCAGCACTGAGGAGGCTGAGACAAGAAGATCTTGAGGCCGATCTCCGCTAAATAAATAGTGAGTTCCAGGCCAAATGGGGCTACATAGTAAGACCCTATCTGAAGAAACAAAATAAATAGGAAAATAAAAAAAAGGCACCAAGTGAATGATTTTACCCTTTTAAAAGCAGTAGTCCTTCCATGGATAGCAATATCTAACTAGTCTATTTGAGTAAATGACTGCAATTGTTTTCAGGGATTGTTTTATCCATCGATTTCAGAAATAAAGGAAATAATTTTGTTAAATGCATAAACGAAAATAGATGGAACTGGAAATCATTATGCTAAGTGAAATAAGCCACATTTAGAGACACATACCACAAATTTTACCTTCATGTGAAAGAACCTAGTTTTAAAGTATTTTTAAGAATATTTATTTTTGAAACCTGAGATCTCAGCAGACCACCAGAGTGCCTGTTCTGGCCTCCCTCCGGCAAAGGGGCTAAGAACTCAGGGGATCCACCTGAGAGCGCCTGGATCCTGGGATCCACCTGAGAGTGCCTGGATCCTGCCCCCATGTGGTGATAAGAGTTATGCAATTTGGGAGTCTTTTTGATAGACCCACTGAAGGGGTACTCCAATTGCTTCACCCTGCATCCCTGTTCAGCTTGGAAGAAGCCAGAGCAGTCTGTGTCCAAATGTCCTTGGGCCTCTTAGCAACATACTCTGTTCCAAAGGCCAAAAATGCAGAAAGTATTTGGGAGCTTGTATCTAATCCTTAAAAGGTGACATCCTAGGTCTGGACTGGTTCATCTCCTACCCTCATCTCCAGCCTGAAACCATAGTTGACTAGATAAGAGTTCAACAAGGGCTCTTCATATTCACATTGTCAACAAAGTCTCAAACTGCTGCTGCTTCTCCTAACTAGGAAAGAAAGAGGGAGGGACAGAGGGAGGGAAGGAGGGAAGGAAGGAAGGAAAGAGGGAGGGAGGGAAGGAAGGAAGGAAGGAAAGAGGGAGGGACGGAGGGAGTAAGTTGTCAGAAAAAAGTGATGGGGAGGTATGGGAGGTATTGAAGGGGCGAGAGTGGGCATGGATTTGATCAAAACACCTTATATGCATGTATGAAATTCTCAATAATGTATTTTAGAAACAAAAGTAAAATGAAAAACAGGAATATTTATTTTTATTTTATATATATGAGTGAAGTAACCCAGACCCAGAAAGACAAAATATTGCATGTTTTCTCTTATTTGTGGATCCCAGCTCTGAATCTTTAGAAGTTGAGTACATAACCTTCAGTAATTGCAGAAGTCAGAAAAGTAGAAAGGGACCATGGGGAGGGGGTTCTAGAGAGGGGGATAGTAGGACACAGGTGCTATCAAGAGGAAAATAGGAAATACGGGGGGGTGGCTTTAACTGGGGAGAGGGGAGGGAGGGTAATACAGAAGGAAAGAAAGGAAGAAGAGATAAATAACATCAAGGATGTCTGAAAAAATAGGGAAACACTTTTATAAGCATACTTAGTAAGATATAATATGTGCATGATGTACAAACACGCACACACACACACACACACACACACTTCAAACATATATTTATGTTTCAAATGGAGTTACGCCACATAGGGTGATAATAATACTCTCCCAAGAACTGAAGACTAACAAAAAACCCAGTGCAAGCATGGGAAATCTTCCTTGAACTGTTGGTCAGAATAGTTAAAGAGACTCCTAAAATAAGAGGCTATTGCTACTGCCCTTGGTTGCCACCCAGAACTCGAAAGCAAGACCTCATTGCCGAAGACAAAACACGCTTCAGACAGGACTTGAGGAACTGAGCCGGAACTAATGGGGAAGTTGAGAGAGGGAGAATCAGTTTACTCCAGGAATGAACTCCTGAATAGGTTATCCAATCCCAAATGGTCAACCCTAAACAGGTATATAAGAGCACCACTAAATGGACTCAGCAGGTTGTTTTATACATATTATACATTATATATACATATATAACAATAACAATTAAAGAAGAGGTCAGAAAATTGTGAGGGAATGAGGGGAATGTGGGCGGCATTGGAGGGGTGGAAATGATGTAGATACAGTACTCATGTATGAAATACTCAAAAAAAAAAAAAACTTCTACCATTCAAAAGAAAAAAAAAACCCAAAGATTTATGTATTTTTATTTTATGTATGTGAATGTTTTGTCTATATGTTTTGTGTGTGTAGTGCACATGCCTGGTGCCCGAGTAGGCCAGAAGGAGGTGTCAGATGCTCTGGAACTGAAGTTACAGGTGGTTATAAGTAGTCATGTGGATACTGAGAATCAAATCTGGGTCCTCTGCAAGAGCAACAAGTGCTCTTAACCACTGAGTCATCTCTCCAGCCCAAGAGCCTAGATTTAAATATATATATCCATACATTTATGTGTGTATGTGTGCCCAGGTCATGAAACTAGAAAGAGGATCATGAGAGATGAAGAAGAGATCTTGGGAGGAGAGCAATAGAGGGTAACAGAATCAGGAGGGGGGACTATCTGTGGGAAGGAACAGAACGAACCAGAGGGATAAGGGGGAACAGTGGGAGAGGACAAATTGAACACAGTATAGTGACACATATGAAAATGCCACAACGAAGCCCACCTCTTTATATATGAACTTAAAAAAATCTTTAAATTCTTAAGAATTATTTTAAAAGCATAAATACAGCAGGGTTTGGTGGTACACACCTTTAGTCCCAGCACTCAGAGGCAGAGGCAGAGGCAGAGGGAATCTCTGTGAATTCAAAGTTAGCGTGGTCTACATAGCGAGTTCCAGGCCAGCTGGGGCTACAGGGAGACCCTGACTTGAAAACATCAAAAAAAAAAAAAAGGGAAAGAATGAAAAGTAATTCATTCCATTGCTGTGATTATCATGTGATATGCAAAGGATGCTTCCTGAAATGGAGGAGGAAGAAGGGGGAAAAAAAATCACCTGGTGTATTTTATTAATCTGAGTACAAATATAGTAAGAAAAGGGTACTATAATGGCTGACGTCGCAGTGTCACTGTTTTCTCATCCAGAAATTAGTATGTACACCAACTCTGCAGATATGGATTGCATCCAAGTAAACTGCTTATATAAATAGACCTTAAAGGATCAAGTTACTTTTTCTTTTTGCTTAATGTTTTCATTTGAGTTAGGTAGCCTGAGCCACTATTCATTAGTTACACTTTGGTTATACAATAGTATCTACATTTAGTTTCACACTTTCAAAGCTGAGGAGGCAAAGAATTCAAGAGGCTTTTCTCCAGCTCATCCACACTTCACCTGTTCCCAAACATCATTTTGTGCTATAAAGACCAACTGTCCAGAACCAGCAGGAGGACCTGCTCCTTCAAGCTTGCCTCATATTGGTCAAACCTCCTGTCAAGGCTTTCTGGCCCACATGGAGAAACCTTGCTCCCAGATCTTTCATGGCCCCAGCATTTAACAACTAACATGGGAGAAGAGAGAGCTGAATCCAAAAATTTAAATCACTAAAACAAGGAATTTCATAGCCAAGAGCACCTAACTTTCTGCTCTTCAAACGTGTGGCTTCCCAAATAGTAAAAATGGAAAGCTTCCAACCATTTTATTTTTAAAATGAAACATAATAAATTCGAGTAGTTCAAAGTCCACTAATAATGAAAAACTCTCTTTTTATGAGTCATGTTCAATTGGCAAACGGTGAAACTTAGACTAAGGATAAATTACTTACAAAAGTCAGTTACTAGGAAGTGTTTTTTTAAAAAAATTTAATAACCACATGATTAGAAGAAGCATTTCATTAAGCTTTAACATATTCAGTAACACATTCCAGAGCAAGGATACATCTCTTTCAAAGGTGGCTGTAAATTTTTAAGTAGGAATTGAATTAAAACAGTCATACAATATTGAACTCAGCATAAACCCTATAAGACATAAAATTGAATGAGGTTTTAACCTTTAAAAAAGATCTCCATTTCATTTTAAAATATACTATTTCATACAGAAAAACATTTTTAATGATACCTTTTTTTTTTTTTTGAAACAGGGGCTCCCTGTAGCCCCAACTGGCCTGGAACTCACTATGTAGATGAGGATAGCTTTGAGCTCACAGAGATCCACCTGTCTCTGCCTCCCTAGTGCTGGGATTAAAAGGCATGCGCCACCATACCTGGCCCAATACCTCTTAAGTATCTCACCTTCTGTGAGCCAAGTCCATCTTTTCTTTAAACATTTTTAATTTATTCTTTATTATTGTGTAAATATGTGAGTGTGGCACAAATGTGTGAAGGTCAGAGGACATTTTTGGGAGTGGTTCTCTCCTTCCACTGTGGGTTCCAGAAACTGAATTTAGGTTATCATGCTTTTATGGGAGGTGCTTTTACTGAGCCATCTTGCTAGATACATTTTTTTGAGTCCTTTGCCCATTTAAACATGACTGAACATTACAAAGGAGAGCTCACAGATAGCTATGACCATCTCTATCTCTATGAATACTCATAATATTACTGGATATAACAAACACATTCACATTTCCATATTTGGTACTAGAGATCAAGGTCAGGGCCTCACACACTGAGCATGTGCTCTCCACATGGGTTACACCCCCAACTCTATACAATCTTGTTTTTAAAATCTCCACTTATGCTAGATTCTATTATCCTTGCAGAAGGGCATGATCTTACTATGAAGTCCAGGCTAGCCACAAACTCATGATTCTCCTGCTACAGCCTCTTCTCCCCAATGCTGGGATTATAGGTATGTGCATTTTTTTTTCTTTTGGTGTTTACTTTGGAAAAATATTCAAATATTTGATTCTATTTTCACTGCCTATTCAATAAGTGATCCAATAAACTGATTTCATAGCTAATTTCATTAACTTACCAATATTAGCTAAACATCCACTTGTTTAAACAGTCATTTAATGAGTTAGAAATGATGACCTGCCTGGACTGGACAGTCACCTTGACAGAGGTGGTATATTAGGTCATTCATGCACACTGAAGAGCTTTGGGAAATACTAAAGGGACACAAAGTAGAAACTGAAAGGCAGCAGTAACCATAAGGAAAACTAAGAAAGGGCAGTGCTGGGAAGACATTTTAAATAAGGAACTATTACCTTTATCATGTTTCAGGGAGAAGTAAAGGTAAATTAACCTTAGTTACAGTAAGACTCTGGGATTAGAAAGTGGGTCTCCTTCTTTTGCCCCCAACAGTGGTGTGTCTGGACTCTCTACCTAACTTTCTGGCTTAGGACAAGTTAGTCTTCAGTAGCAGAATTGGTCAGCCCTTCCTAGCAGCAGCCCTTGGCCATGGATCTGCTGTCTGTTCTACCTGTCTCCTGCCTATTCTAAGCCTGTTCTTCCAGCTTCCCATTTCAGCTGATTCTGAGCAATATGAAATCTTTCCAACAAAATCATTTTCTGTTTAAGTTATCAGGATCTTGCTATTGCTCTCATTGACAGCCAAGACTGATCAAATGACATGGGATAGTGGATCACAGTGGAGACAATGGGTTGCAAAGTATTAACGATGGACGTGGGGTCAGGTATCAGAAATCAAAGTTAAATGTTTCTGGACTGTGTGTCACAGAAGGAAAAGTCCTGGAACAACTGGTTCCAAGGAGTGTAGGGCACTGAAGATAACCACTAGTCTGGCAGTCTGAGCCAAGAAAAAAAAGTGTTAAGTCAGAGATTAGGAGGGCAGGGAAGAGACTAGTGGCTATAGATCCAACAGTGGGATGGTGGGATCAAGACTGCTTCTAGAAGAAAAACAAAAATCTAGCTTTAGGAGAGGTTCTGGATCAGTGATATGTGACTGTTGCTGTTGGGGAATGTGAGGAATATAAGACTGAGATACTGTGGTTTTCATCTGATGCCACTCAATGAGCTTTCTCTGAGCATCTTTTGTACAGAAACCACTGTGAGGGGAAGAAGGGAGGGGAAAACTCCACAACAACCCACACATCAATTCAATTCCCAGCTTTGCCCAAAGACCTCTTACATTGTAGCAATGATGCTGCACTTGATTACAACTAACACTGCCATAAAGTGGACTCTGTACTATGATACCAGACAAGCACATGTTGCTGGGGAGGGCATAAGTGCATGATGGTAAAAACTGCCAATCTCATCCATTACTCACTAGATAAAGGGAGGCTTAAACAAGAGAACATGTGAAAGAGTCATAGCTCTACATTAATTTCTTGATTCTTTTGTTTTTATTCAACATATGTTTACTGAAGTCCACCAATAAGAAATGGAAACTGAAATCCAAGAGGAAAGCAAAAAGGTCTTGCAAGTCAGTGGTAGCAGATGGGATGGATGATTCAGATATATACGGATTCTGAACAAAAAGAGGTGAGGAAAGATTTAACAGGCACATCTGATGCCACTTGGCAGTATGTTTGTGCCATGGGCAGAGTACAATGATGGACTTGAAGAACCTTGATTTCACCTCTTCTGAAATTCGTTAGACTCAACCCCTGTGGCTGCCAGCCACTGAGATACCCTAATATGTCTCCTGGTCCTCACATTTTTGTGTAATCTTGTCTTGAGTGTGTGCAGTACTTACTGCTCCACATTAAGACAGTAAGCAAAGTGATGTGAGGTCGTTTCAGAGACTGTGGCTTCCTTTGTGGTCTGCTCCCATCTCTTTCAGACCATTGATTCCATCTGAGACTTGGATGACTGCAGCCCAGATGCCTCACAGCGATCACTTCAAAGACTTCAAGCACACAGGCATCCAGCTAAGCAGTACGTAAATTCCTAACCCATGGGAACTGTGAGATAATGTTTGATTTAAGCCTGCAGCCAGCAAGTCAAAAGCTACAGGTCAAATATGGCTTACTGTTTGTTTCTCTAGTTTTATTAGAACACATACAACGACACTCGTTCTTCTATATACCATTAAAGTTGCAATCTCACACTAGCAGAGCTGAAGAAGTTATGATAGATAGAATGGCCTGCAAAGCCTAAAGTATTTACATCCTAGCCCTGTGCCAAAACTGAATGCCAAACTTTTGAACTACCAGGTAATGTTATTCTGTAATAGTAACTAATAACTCTGTTCCTACATCATCCTGGTTATTTATCCCTCTGGCAATATGGCATGTTTTAATTATTTATTTTTGTGTCTGTTTTTTCCATTATATACTAAGATACATGTTAGTAGTTACTGAACATGTTAACTTGTCCTAATTCCATAGAACACAGTACAGCCTTAATAAATGTACACTGAAACAAAAATGTCTAGTAAACCAGAAAACTCACAACCTAACAATACATCCTTTAAAGAAAGCATGTCATTAAGAGGATCAAGCACATGCTGGACATGATGGCACACACCTTTAATCCCAGTGCTTATGAAGCAGAAGCAGTTAGGTGAATCTTTGTGAGTTCGAGGCCAGCCTGGTCTACATAGCGAGTTCCAGGTCAGCTAGGGCTACAGGGAAACCCTGTCTCAAAAAGTGAAAAAAGAAAAACTTGAAAAAAATAAAAAGGATCAAGTTCAGGATCAGGTGTGGGGTTTTTGGTGTATGTGTGTATGCCCTGTCTGCCTACATCTGTGTAGGGGTATGTGCATGTGAGTGCAGGTGCTAGCTGTAAGCTAGAAGAGGAAGTTGGGTCCCTTACATCTATCTGTGAGCTGCCTGAAGTGAAAGCTGGGAACTAGACTCAGGTCCTCTGGAAGAGCTCTTAATAGAGGAACAGTCACTCCATGCTTACTATTCCTTAATCCAATTTAAAAGTATGTGGTGACTGCCACAAAGAATGAGTCTAGATCCTGGAAATTTTTGACTTTTATATTGACAATATTCTTTAAAAATCTGTTTTAAAATACCTGTAACATAAATTCATATTTCATATGATTTCAAAGATGACTGCCATTATCTTTAACAAAGAATATCCTTTGTAGCACCTGCAAATGTTGAAAGTTTCCAAAACTGTAGAATTTCAGTTCGGTTTCAACAAATTTTATACATGGAAGTTAAATCCTCACTGGAGGTAGGTATGGCAGTGCATGCTATGATGCTAGCACCTGGAAAGCAGAGGCAGGAGGACTGCAAGTTTAAGGCTAGCCTGGGCCACAGAGTGAGATCTTGTCTCCAAAACAAAAAACAAAACCAAATCCAAAAAGCTAACACTGGCATCAGGGACTGTCAAACATAAGCAAACATCCTAAATACAATGCTTAATTATTTGCAAAGGGGGACAGTATTTTAGGCAAGATAAAAACCTGAGGGCCAATGAGTATGGTGGTATACACCTTTGATACCAGCCCTCGGGGGGCAGAGGCAGGCAAGTCTCTGTGAGATGAGAGCCAGCCTGGTCTACATAATGAGTTCTAGGCCAGCTGAGGCTACAAGGAAACCCTTTCTCAAAAACAAAAAACAAAAAAACACCAAAACAACAAAAAAGAAAACTAAAATTAAACAAAACAACAAAAATCAACCAAACAAAAAGAAAAAAAAAAAAATAATCTGAGAGCCAGCAAGATAGTTGGGTGTATAAAGAGGCTTGCCATCAAGCCTCACAACCTGTGTCCAATCCCCAGAACCCACCGACTCCCATAAATTGTCCTTTGATCTCCACATGTACACACACACTAACCAACTTACTAAATTAAAAAAGATAAAAACCTGATTTTTTTATAACATTTAAGTTTTATGCTCAATGTAACCTGTAAATGCAGTATTTCTTCTTAAAAAAAAATATTTTATTATTTTATTTTTACATGTATGAGTGTACTGCCCGAATGTGTGTAAGTGCACCAGTGTCATGCAATGCCCTCAGAGGTAAGAAGAGGGCACAGGATCTCCTGCAACTGGAGTTAGGATGGTTGTTAGCTACCATGTGGGTGCTGGGAATCAAACCTGAGTCCCCTGTAAGAGCAGTCAGTGCTCCTAACTGCTGAACCAACTCTCCAGCTCCAGTATTTTTAACTCTAGATATTCTCTCTGGCAAATGTCTAAGAACAGGCAAAAAATACTCATTTTAAGACTTTTCATCTGGGGCTGGAGAGATGGCTCAGAGGTTAAGAGCACTGACTGTTCCTGCAGAGGACCCGGGTTCAATTCCTAGCACCCACATGGAGGCTATGAACAGTCCTTAACTCCAGTTCCAGGGGACTCTGAAGCCCTCTTCTGACCTCCATGGCATTGCACGACACAGGTGCACTCACATACATGCAGGCAGTATACTCATACACATAAAATAAAAATAATAAATAAAACATTAAAAAAAAGACTTTTCATCTACAGGCAAGGGTAAGATGCCAGCTTTCACTTTTATGTTCCATGGCAATTTAAAAAAATTATTTATTTTTACCTTATGTGTGTGTTTTGCCTCCATGAATGTAAGGGCACTACATATGTGTAGTGCCCAAGGAGGCTAGAAGAAGACATGAGATCCCCTGGAACTGGAGTTACAGCTGATTGTTAGTAGCCATGTAGGCACAGAGAAACCAGTGTTCTCTTAACCACTGAGCATCTCTCCAGCCCATCAAGAGCAAATTTAAAAATTTTAATATATAACCAAGTGTAGTCAGAACTTCTAGGTAACAAATCTTTTTGTGGGATCTTTTTGAGACAAGGTCTCCCTGAAGCCCCAGCTGGCCTCAATCTCACAGAGATCTATGTGCCTCTGCCTCCCAAGTGTCAGGATTAAAGGCATATGTCACCATGCCTGGAGATACTAATTTGAATTACTTTGAAACAACAAAGTATGGTAACAAATGTTTAACAAGCATCCATTGTAGTAACTATCAAGACAGTAAAATCGATATCTGATCAGCTAGCTAAACTCACTAGTTTTTCTTTTGACAACATGAGGAGAAATCCCAAAGGAGAGATGAACAACTACTAGTTAAATGATGTGTCTACTACTTTAGCACCATGATTCCAGCCCCATTTTGGCTCTGAGACAATACGCTGGGTAACAGACCTATTTTGTTGTTGTTTTTTGAGTCAGGGTCTCCTTGTAGCTCCAGCTGTCCTGGAACTCATTATGTAGAACAGGTTGGCCTCAATCTCAGAGACCAACTTGCCTCTGCCTCCTTAGTGCTAAGATTAAAGGTGTGCACCACCATGTCTTACTAGCAGATCTATTAAAAAATTTTTTTATTTATTATTTTTATTTTATGTGTTATGTGTATATTGCCTACATGTAGGTAAGTCCACCCGTGTCGTGCAATGCCCACGAAGGACAGAAGAGCCTGTCAGATCCCCTGAAACTGGAGTTAGGATAGTTGTGAGCTACCATGTGGGTGCTGGGATTAGAACTGGGTCTTCTGCAAGAACAACCAGTGTTCTTAACTGCTGAGCTATCTCGCCAGCCCCACAGATCTATTTTTTAAGCATTACTACTACTATTTTTAAAACTTTATTATTTTTACTTTAAATGTATGAATGTATTGCTTGCATGTACATAAGTACAACCATGTTGTGCAATGCCTATGGAGGTCAGAAGAGGAAGTCAGACCCCTGGAACTTGAATTACAGATGGTGGTTAATTGCTAAGTGGGTGCTGGGAATTAATCCTGGGTCATCTGCAAGAGCAGTCAGTGGTCTTAACCACTAAGCCATCTCTCCAGCCCCAATACTACAATTTTTAGCTTCAGTGCACACCCTCTAGTATATAAAAATATTTTAGGTGGAGACAGGAAAACATATTTCCCTTTGGAAAATAAGTTTCCCCCAACTAAAGAAAAGCCAATCATGATCTGGTAGATGTATACCTCTCTTACGATTCTCTCACTGTGTGCTACATATAAATTATAATAATTAAGACAAAAAAGGAGAGTGTAAAAAGTTTAATCTGGAATGAAAGAGGAACCTTTAAGCTCCCCAAGCTCCTTACTCAGTGAGAAGCAGATACGAGGCAGTAACAACCTACCAGGCGCAGGGATGCAAAGGAAAGAGAGTGAGGCCTTGAAGAACAGCCTTGCACATGATGGAGATGAGGGCAGGAGGCACGCCTGTAAACCCAGTTATTACAGTGTGGATACTTAGGGATTCCCTTCAAACACATAGCAGGAAGCTCTACTTTTAAAACCTAACACTGTTGAATAATAGGTACTTCTTTTTACTTAAGAGGAAAAAAGTGTCATTGTGTGATATTTTTGTTCAGTTAAGATGACTAAATGTGCTCTCACTAAACCATCAAACAGTAAGAACAGGCAATAATGGCAAAGTGGAACCGTTCTCCCCAGTTATCTAATGGACTGTATTTTTCTTCCTTTTCGTGTTTTTTGTTGTTTTGTTTTTAGCTCTGACTTGCCTAGAATTTGCTAAGTACAGGAGGCTGGCCTTGAATTCAGAGAGATCCACATGCTTCTGCCTCCCAAGAGCTGAGATTACAGGTGTGTGCTACCAAGCCTGGTCTTTGGACTCTTTGTCTGAAACAAAACATAAACAGTTTTTGAGCCAAAAGACTAAAAGAGCATTTGAAACAAGGACAAGAACAGTTTAGATAATTATGACCACCTTTTATAATCTTATAGACACAAGTTCTTTTACCTTTACAGAATCATGAGTATTAAATGTATACACACACACATGCACGCACACACATGCACACTACATATATATCCTTAACACAAGGGTCCATAAAAAAGGTTCAATAAATGGTTATGAATGACTAAGAAATTCATGACTTGAGTTTTCATTTTGAGACCAATGCAAGGACATTCCCATCATTTAAAAATTATTTTTATATGCTATATCGGGAAAGATAGGTGCTAGGAAGGCTTATTCAGTAATCACAAAGAAAGTTTAGTTTAGTTTTTTTGTACTGCATTCCTGGTTACCCTGATCCATTTAGAAACCAGGAGAAGGGTACCTCAAGGTTAGACCTGCAGGAAGGAGAGAACAAGGATGGTTCTAAGAATTGATAAATATATTCATTGTTACAGTCTCATAATTTCTCATTTCATGGGGTGTGATGGTTCACACCTATAATCCCAGTATTTCAGAGGCCAAGGTAAAAGACTGTTGTCAGTTAGAGGCTAGCCTGGGTTATGTAGTAAGCTCTAAGCCACCTGAAGCTACATAGTAAAATCTTGTCATTCCCCACCCCCATTCAAAACAAACAAAAATACCCTTTATAACTTTACTGTGCTCCTAAACTGTTAAGAAATATAAGTTTCAAACTGTGTTTTTGGTTCATTTCAAATGAGTGACATGGCCCTGATTTTATCTACACATAAATCTACTTGGAAGGGAGACAGGGTAGAAGCATGATTAAAGGAATTTGAGGTAAAGATCTGAAAGTTCATCTCAGCACTCCACCAGGGACCAGCTGAGTTTCTCTGTAAAGGGCCAGATAAGGGATTTTTGTCTTTGTGGGCCAAAACAATCTGTGTCCTGACTCAATTTTGCCAGTAAAATGCAACACCACCATAGATAACACAAACAAATACATCCTGCTATGTCTCATAAAACTTTATTTACAGACACTAGAATATTAATTTCATATGAATTTTACAACAAGAAATATTCTCTGTATTAATTTTTCAACCATTTGAAAATATTAAATACTCTCGCCTTGTGGGGTATATAAAAAGAGGCACTGGGTCAGATTTGGCCTGAGGGTCATGGTCATTAACACATTAAAGAATGCTTCTGCCATTTTGATTTGTCCCTTATTGAGTTCTTATACTTAGGGGAACAAAAAAGGAACTTTCAGCCAGGCGTGGTGGTGCATGCCTTTAAAATCCCAGCACTCGGGAGGCAGAGGCAGGTGGATCTCTGAGATTTCAAGGCCAGCCTGGTCTACACAGTGAGTTCCAGGACAGCTGGGGCTACAGGGAGACCCTGTCTCAAAAAGACCAGAAAAGAAAAAGGAACTTTCAAAATTTAAAGAGACAAATTTGCTCAGAAGTGTTTGTCATTTGGGTTCCCTAAAAACAAACACAAATACTGTTGGATGGAAGAAACAATTTAGAGGAGAGAATAGCTAAGAAAGTGTATGTACAGAGAGATATTATACATATCTGGGCACAAAATTTTTTTCTGGAGAAGAGTCAATGTCTTCACACTTAAAATGATTTCTGAGTCTAGTGAATCTCCATGATTCTCAAATACATTTGATAACATACCACTGTACAAAGTAAGTAAATAAAGAAGCTTTCAGGTCATATTTTATATTTTAAACAAATACTGATAAAGCCCTATGTCTTTAATTAAGTTGCACTTTACATGTGCCTATTATAAACAATTTTAAGTATAAAGGCAGAATTATTTTCATGTGTATCATAGTGTTCTTTAAAATCCTTATATTTTATATTTCAGAGCAGTCTTTTATTCAAAATTAAGAGAAAAATGTTTTCTGGCAGTGGGCATGGGCCTGAGTCCATACACACCAAGAAAACAAGCATAGGAGCAAGAGAAAGTGGGAACGGGCTCTGTGTAATAGTGAGATCGCATGAGAGACACATGACATTTCATGTACACAAACACCGCTCATAGAGAAAACATCTGTTGGTCCAATGCCCAAAGGTGTTCCCTGAATACAGGGGTTATGTCTGATTTGTCCTTGAACCTTTACTTAGCACAGAGAAGACACTCAATTAAAACTACATGAATGATGTATTAACCCCATGACACTATTAACCTTCTATGGTATTCCCAAGATAATAACTTTAATTGAGTGGCACCTAACTTCAAACTCATTCCTCTTCCTCATTCTTCTTGGCCAAGAAAAGTCAATTAATACTAAAATATAACTGGGGGTGGGAAGAATCCTACCTCTCTAAACTGATTTTTAAAAAATCTATGGGAAAACTGAAAATAATCTACTTTTCCGGTTAAAGTCAAGTTTTTTTGTTCGTTTTTTAAAAATATCTTATTTATTATTTTTATTTTATGTGTATGCGTGTATTGCCTGCATGTAGGTAAGTGCACCCGTGTTGTGCAATGCCTGTGGAGGGCAAAAGAGGCTGTCAGA